>NC_141141.1:153712484-153881234 GCF_053477565.2 Lygodium microphyllum | reverse complement strand
ATATATTATTAGGATACAAATCCAACTTCAATCTTATTGTTCATTTTGTACCTTATGTTTGCTCTGACAAATCATCACGCCCATCTTCATTTACCCCTTTATAAGCTAGGCAAATGTAACTCCTGTTAGTGATACTCTTGTTACCATTCAACACATTTTAAATTGTGGTTCTTGTTATGTAGAATGCATTCTCTTTTAATTATCACACTGTCACTTTTTTGACATAGAGTACCTACATGCCAACCATGCCACTCTCCATGGCTACCTTGTGGCATGTTGGGGTAAAGGTGCAAGTGCCTACATTGCCCATGTATTAATATACTGATAGTTTTTGCACAATTGTACAGTGCAAGTGGCAAGCATCCATCACTATCACTTCATTCTTTATTATTTTAGTGACATTTGAATAAGGGAAGGCTAGTTACACATTGTGATTGTTAAAGTTCCCACATCTTGTGTGTCTCTCTCTTTCTCTCTTGCTCCATCTGCTTAGCCCTTGATTTGACTGTGATTTTAGGGTTGTTTACAATCACTAATAATAGACTCTTTGTGATATACATTGACTTCATTTCTTACATTATGGCTAGTGGTTCAAATGACAATGCTATCTTCAACATTAACAAGTTGGATGGCACAAATTACAGCTATTGGAAGGCACAAATCTTGCAGATTCTAGTGCAAGAATTAAAGATTAAGCCATTTAGACATGAGGGTGTAAAGCCCAAATGCTTTGATGTAAAGAATTGGGCTGAACTAGATGAGTTATGTAAATCTACCATGATTTTGTCACTCTTTAAGCAAGTCTACTATAATATTATCTTTGAAAGGCAGATTGCCTAGCAATTATGGGATAAGATTCATATTGTGTCTATGATAAGTAGAGCCCTACAATGAGATATATTGGTTGAAGCAACTCATGGGCTTTTGTATGAAGAAGGGGACTTCCATGTTTGCACACTTAAATGAGTTTTATTCTATTTTCAGCCACTTGTCTTCTCAAGGGATTGAATTTAAGGACAATCTTCCTCTCTTATTCTTACTTGTTACATTACATAAGTCATGTGACACATTTCATATTGTTATGTGCATAAATATGCCTGCTCTAATGGGTTGAAATTGAACGATGTAGAGGGTGAAATCTTGAATGAAGAAGTTAACAGCAAGAGTGTTGATGCTTCCTATAGTTCTCATGCTTTAACAATTAAAGGCAATAATGGTAAGAGTTGTAATGACAGACATAAGATAGGCTCAAAAGTCTTGTTCCCAATCACATAGACTGTCTTGCAGTAAGTCTCATGGCTATAAGTTCTAATTGACTTGTCATTATTATGGGAAGTAGGGTCATATTCGACCCTAGTGCCATAAAATGTGTGATGACAAGTGCAAGAAAAAGGGAAAGGGTAAAGTGTAAGAAAATAACGATAATTGTAGCGTTGTTCCTAACAAGTTTGGTATCAAGATTGAAGAGATTAATGTCGTATAGACTAATTCTAATGATGATTACATACTTGTAGCTTCTTCTCTTGATGTTTTGCAATTGATTGATGCCTCATTCACATATGCTTAGTGTTGGCTAATTGATTTAGGGGCCTCATTTCATATCATCCCTCATTGAGAGTGGTTTCACTCCTATCGCAACATGATATGATTTGTTAGATTGACTTGGCATTGGATATTATTAGTATTGAGATGTCTAGTTATTGTAGTTTCCTTTGGGCAATATGTTTACTTTGCATGATATATGCCATGTTTCGGCTATGATTGAAAGCCTACCTTCTATTGGACAGTTGGATGATGCAGGTTATGTTGTATCCTTTGGAGATTCCTCAACAGAAGATTACACATGGAAATCTTGTCCTAACACAAGGTGCCAAGTCTGGTATTCTTTATCCCTTACTTGTATTTGGGTCTATCAATCATGTTTTGACAATGGCTACGGTATCACATGTATCATTATGGCATTGTCATCTTGGGTACATGTCATTAAAGGGAATGAAAATGCTTACCCATTTGCAGTATCTTTTGCTCCTTGATTATAAGTGTTTTGATTCTTGTGATAATTGTCTTTATAGCTAGTAGATCTGTAGCTCCTATAAGAAGTCTAGCATTACGTGAAAATTGGAAATTCCTGAAATATACCACTCTTACAAAGAAATACACCATGTTTGTAAAGTAGCCATAGCCAAGGTAGATAAGCTTGAAATAATATTGCCATGGAAGGCTGAGAATCAAAGATGAAAGCTACAACATGAATATTCACCTCATGTCAAGGTGGGACATGGTATGCACCCCATATCTTGGTGGCTAAGAGCATGCACCCTCTTAGTTGGTGGGAGGAAGGAGCCTCAAAACATGCATTGTTTGAAAATTGCAAATAACATACCTCACAAGCTACATCTCAACCTTTTATACTTAACCCTAGCCTACTCTAGACTAAGGTGACTTATGCTTTATTACAAGCCATCCCAGCCTAAAAAGGCTTTGTCCTCAAAGCTGAATTGGAAACAAATTACAACGATGATTACAAAGATAGCTTGAAGCATTTGGAATTCATGCTAAAATAAAGCTCCATGTTGATGAAGATCATAGAAGTTGATGAAGATGGACCACATAAATGGAACATGCTGTTGTAAACTGTCCAAAACAAGCAGTAGTACAAAATGGGCCATATCTTAAGCTACAAGTGGCCGATTTCCATGCTTGAGATATAGAAATGTAGAGGACAACATGTAGTATCTAGCCATGCCTTCAAAATCAAAGTTTAAAGCCAACGAGACAATTTACTTTGTCACATAAATTTAATACAACAAGTTGTTTACTGCCCTGTTTATGAACTGTCCTCTTGTTGAAGCCATGGAAATTGTTCCAAATATGATGCTTGTTGCCTTGAAGACTCTTCAATAGGCAAACCCTTCCATTTGATAAGGTATTCAACAAGAATACAGTTCCTTAGAACTTTCTCCCGCTTGCCAATAATCTTCTTGGGCTCATAGATGATTAAACCATCCTCATCCAAGGGAGGTAGTTCTTCAAGAACTTGAATTTGAGGTCCCACATACTTTTTAAGCTCAGACACATCAAAGACATTATGGATTCTTGTGTTGGAAGGCAAGTCTAGTTGATAAGCAAGATCCCCAACTCGCTTGATAATACGATAAGGACCATAAAACCTATGAGCAAGTTTGTTGTGTCCTCCTTTAAGAGAAGCATAACGTGACTTGGAGACCTTCAAAAATACCCATTCATCTTCCTCAAAATCCACTTGTCTTCTTTTCTCGTCTGCATATACCTTCATTGTCTCTTGAGCTTTATGAATGTTGTCCTTGCATTGCTTCATAAGGGCCTCCATCTTTTCTAACTCCTCACGAGCTTGTGGATTTATATCTTCATGAAACAATGTGGAGGGTACTTGTACTTTGTAGCCATATAAAGCTTCAAAAGGAGACATTCCAATGCTCATATGGTAGGTATTGTTATAAGAAAACTCCAGGAGATGGAGCCATTGGTCCCATGCGTTTTGTGTCTCATGGCAAAAGTGCCTCAAATAAACCTCTAGTCATTTGTTAACTCTTTCAGTTTGCCCATCCGTTGCGGGTGATATGCGGTACTAGGAGTCAAAAGAGTCCCCATTGAAGAGAACAAACTCTTCCAAAAGCTGCCCATAAACTTAGTCTCGCGATTCGACACAATCTTCATTGGCAAACCATGAAGCTTGAAAATATATTCCATGAATTGTTGAGCCACTTGCTTTGTTGTAAATTGGGCCTTTGTAGGGATGAAATGGACTGATTTACTCAACCGATCAACTACCACATAAATGCTATTCCACCCATGCTTAGTTGTAGGCAATCCCACAATGAAATCCATAGAGATATCAGTGCACTTGCCTTGAGGAATAGGAAGTGGCTGAAGTAAGCTGCCAGGTAGAAGAGACAAGTCTTTATTTTGTTGACACGGAAGATATTGCATTACATGATGCTTTACATCCCGCCAAATGCCCTTCCAATAGAAGCTCTTATGGATGTTGTCAAATATTTTGAGTAGCCCATGATGACCCGCTAAAGGTGAAGAATGCATCTCATGCAAAATACGATCTTTGAAAGAGGATTGTGGTGTTAAGTAGACTCTACCATGATACCCCAAAAGACCGTTGTGCCAATTAAAATTGGGATATTCTTCTCCTTTTCCTTGCTGAAATTCCTTCATCGTCTTTGATGCTTGCTCATCAAGCAAATATTCTTCTTGGATGTCATGAATCCAATCCTTATGTATGATTGAAATTGAAGATAAAGAACATGCCCACATACGTGATAAAGCATCCGCCACAAGATTATCTTTTCCAGCCATGTAGGATATTTCCAAATCATAGCTTTGAAGAGTAGCTAACCACCTCTTTTGTTTAGGGGATAAATTTGCTTGGAAAACGAAGTTTTTCAGCATACGATGATCACTTTTCACCTTTCAATGGTTGCCATATATATAGTGATGCCACTTTTTGATAGAATGCAAAATTGCCACATTTCTTGTTCATAGACATGTAGTTGATATTCCTTGTCATCAAGCTTGTGACTTTCATAGGCTATAACTCCATGGTCTTGATACAAAACAGCCCCAACTCTTCGTCCACTAGCATCCGCACATATAATGAATTCCTTAGAGAAATCCGGGCATACAAGAATAGGTGCTGAAACTAAGATTTCAGCGCATTGAAACTCTTGTCGGGTATGTAGTCCCAAAAGAAAGCTTCTTTCTTCAGCCTATTGGTCAAAGGAGCCACCACATGAGCATAATTTTTTATAAACCTTCTATAGAAGGAAGATAATCCAAGGAAACCCCTTAAGGAAGTAGAATTCATAGGAGTAGGCCACTCTTTGACACATTTCACCTTGTTAGGATCCACACGAATGCCTTGCTCTCCCACAATTTGACCCAAGTATTCCACTTCATCTTCCATGAAAGAACACTTTGACATTTTGGCAAAGAGTGTATGTTTTCTTAATGTGTCAAAGACCTCTCGAACATGCATCAAATGCTCAACCTTGGATTTACTATAAATGAGGATATCATCAAAGAATACAAGGACTATTTTAAACAAGAAAGGCTGTGAATATCTTATTCATGAGTGCTTGAAAAGTAGCGGGTACATTTGAAAGCCCAAATGGCATAACCAAGAAGTGATATAACCCTCTTTCAGTCCTAAAGGTTGTTTTATATTTATCCCCTTCCTTCATTTGAATTTGATGATAACCCGAATGAAGATCAATCTTAGTGAAGACCTTTGCATCTTTGAGCTCATCCAAAAGGTCATCAATGCGAGGAATCGGGTATCTATTCTTTACCATGGACTTGTTAAGCTCCCTATAATCAATGCACATGCGAAAAGATCCATCTTTCTTCTTTACCAAGAGCACAAGAGAAGCAAACGGAGATTGACTTGGTTGAATTAAACCCATTTACAACAACTCTTTAACTCGTCTTTCCACTTCTTCCCTTTCAAACTTTGAGGGGTGATAGGGAGGTTTATTGATGGGTTTTGTATTGGGTAGCAAGTTAATAGGGTGGTCTATCTCTCTCTTTGGAGGCAAAGATGATGGTTGCTAAAATAAATCTTTGTATTCTTCCAATAGCTTTTCCATCTTGGGACTTTTTGCTTTGAAGAAGATGATGGCTTATTCGATGACTGCTCTTCATCCACTTTCACAAGCAAAAGAGTGAATATGCATGATCGTACATTGATTTCATTACGCATCCTCATCCTAGAGATGAGTTCCATTTTCTTTTGACTAATGCGCTTCAATATCATAGGCTATCCATTCCATTGGCATTCCATTAGCATGTTTTCCAAATCCAAAGAAAAATTTCCAATGGTTTTCAACCAATCGCAGCCAATGACAATATCTATGGGACCCATTTCCAAAGTGATCAAGTCCACTTCCATAACACATCAAGGAGATAGGGTAATAGGAGTGTGTAGGCATATTTCATTACTTGATTCATAATCTCCATTAGTAACTTGAATCTTCAACAACAGTTCAATTTGTTGAGGAAGCAATCTCAACCCATGCAAAGATTTGGTATTAATGAAGCTATGGGTGCTGCCCATATCAATCAAAAGATGAACTTTTCTGGCATTGGTCAGCTCTTTTAGTCTAAGGGGATTTTCTCCTTTACAACCGGTCCAAGCATCATGAGAAATTACACATAAAGAACCACGTGGATCAAAAGGAAATTTGCCCACAATATCATAAAATTCATCATTATTTCCCTCCTCTTCGTCATGCATTTCTTCAACCATAAGGTTTGCCTCTACCTGAAATACATTCCCCTCTTCACTTTCATCCTCATCCGTCTCATCAATGATGACAAAGTTAAGCTTGCTATTTTTGGATTTGCATTTTAGCCTATTGTATTATGTCCACTTTTCTCCACAATTGAAGCATAACCCTTTTGCCCTCACGTCTCTAATTTGTTCATTTGAAAGAAATTTGCTGTAAGTGCTATTCTGAAATCCCTTTTGTGCATTTTTAGCCCTTGCAAAGCTTTGTTTTGCTTCAATCATTGGTCTATAACCAGTTCCTCCACTTGGTTTTGATCCATAGACCATTGGATATGTAGGCAACTTGCTATAATTATTGTTGTAGTTACTAGTTCCCTTGCTTTCTTGCCTAGAAACATCCCTTTGCTGGCTGAAATGCCCTCCAATCTTTGAAGGCTGATTAGGTAATGAATACCTTGCACTTTTTGGTTGAAGTCCTATTGAATCTCTTCTATATTTCTGCCCATAACTTTCAGCATATAAAATGGCTTCATGAATTGTCTTGGGCTGCATTGCACCTACTTCCGAAGAGAGGGCTGAATCTAAATCGAAGATATATTTGTTTAATTTGGCCAAATCATCAATCCCTTCAATGTACATAGAAATATTAATGAACATGTTAGAGTAATCACGAACGGACATGCCCCTTTGTTGAAGACCATACCATCTTCTTTGCAATCTTTCTTTTTCCATTGGAGAGACAAACACTTCCAACATTGCCTTCTTAAAATCCTCCAAAGAAGCAAAATTGTGACCAACTCTTTGCATATATCTCTACCATGTATGCGTGTAGCCTTCAAGATGGAGTGCTGCAAAATAGATCTTGGCTTCATCATGGCGAGGAGAAAGTGTGAAGTGCATCTCCAATTTGTTTACCCATTCTTCTCACTCCATTGGAGATGCATTATCCCCCTTGAAGTTGGAAATGGTAATATTTTCTTTCTACTCCCTTTCATTATAAGTTGGTTGAAAATTGTTGAAATGCTGCCCAAAAGATGATTGTCTAAAAAAATCTCTATTCATTGAATCTCTTTCAAATGAATTTGGTCTAGGATTGCACCAATTCCAATGATTTATTGAACCAAAAGAAGCTTATATATCAGGGATGCTCCAGATTTAGTAATATCTTTGCTTGCAATAGGGAATATGGGTAAAATGAACTCAAACAGTGCATCCAAGACAGCCTGTTTAGGTGGAGTCCACTAGATCCCCTGTCAGTAAATTGGCCATAACTTTTGCTCCCAATGTCCGATTACTAAAATTTTGGATTCAAATGAAAGATTAACATCCCCTCTTTGAATCAAGCTATCAAGATCTCAAATCAAATCACGACATAATTTTCTGTAATAGGAATTGTGTACCGGTCCAGAGAATTCCTACAACGTGTTAACACCATGTAGGAACCCTATTATTTGACCCTGAAATGAATCCTGTAGTACTTTTAGACCTTCAAGAAATTAATAGACATGTGATAGGCTGTAAGGTACCTGTGAGTATCCAGTAAACACATGCAACTGATAGGTACTTGTGTGGAAAGACGTGTAAATCTGCCCAAGGATGTCACAAACTGCCTTGTTCGGTACCCCTAGTCTCTTCAAATCTTCATCCACTCTTTCCCAAGTGGTATTCCATGGTCCACCACCTGTGGTGAGGAATAAAACGACAGGATATGCACCTAAATGGGTTTTCAAACTCCGAAAGGTGTGCAAAGTTCCTTCCAAGCTAGGTTGTGCACCCCTACGGAGTCTTAAATTAGCAACGGAGGGTCACCTCTCTTTTGTCTTGCTATCTTGTTCGACTTCGACCTTTTTCCTCGGTCGGAATATACATGGCAGAGCTAGTGTTCATGCAATGCATGGCTAAATCACGATTTTTCCATTTCATGGTATGCAAGAATTGAAAGGTAAAATGTATGAAAACTAAGGATGAGAAAGGCTTACCAATAGTAATCAGTGACTCACTGCTTTACTATGCTCACCCTTTACAATTTATTGGGTATTCTCAATGGGTTGAATCACCAAAGACCCCAAAGTTAGAGGTTAAGCAATTCTTTAGCAATCAATGAAAGGAAATTGTATGAGTTTATAATATGGGCTGATCAAGCAACAAAGCAAGGAGTGATGATTCCATCAATGTTAATGGGCTGATTACAATTGGCCTGATTTATCAATCAATTCATGCTTGGTTACTTGAGCATTATGGTTCAATCATTCAATGATGAAATTGAAGCTCAATGTAATCAATCAATGATCAATCAACAATGCAATAGTACTCTACTTAGCCTCTCCTTCAGCAAAATAGGAAATGCAACAACAATTGAATGAAGGTTGGAGAGATTAAAGAAGACTAGTAGGAATACCTCTTTCAATGGTTGAAGGAGAATACATTGTTTGAGTCAATCCTCAGTCACAAAGATTGATAGATCTTCCTCTTGAATAAAATAGTTGATCATGAGAAGAATAGCTCCACAACCAACTCATTAGCTTCAAATTTGATCCAAGGATGAAATATAGATCAAGTCTTCATTTCCATTGAATAGCATAGTTGATAATCCCTGAAATTTGAAGCCTATTTGATGAAGATTTCAGTAAATTTATTCAATCCCTATCATAGTTGCAATCTAAGACAAGATTGAGCTTCAATCTTGAATACATTGCTTGGATTCTTCAATATCTTGAGTGGTTGAAGTAGAAGGAAGATCCCTGAAGTGTTTTAGAGCAAAAGCCCCATGAAATTGAAGGAAATAATCCAAGAATTGGATTCTTAAAGCTTGCTGTCTTGTTTTTATTCCATAACCACCATTCTTTGAAGCTTCACGTCCAAGAATGCATCAATGTCGGTCCCTTGAGTGTTGAAGAAGCTCCAGGGAGCTTGATGGAGTAAAAGCCCTTTGATCTTTTGAAGAAATTTTAGGAAAATGCACTGTTGTCTTGAATCTGCCATAGGCAGGGTTTGAGATATCAAGAATGATCAAGAGAATGAGATATAGTTCAATATGCTTGTTAGAAGACTCAGAGAATCCTTGTCATAGCTTGCAAAAGCCATAGTCAATGCCACATGCTGCAGATTTTCATGGAGGAAGAGATGATCAATTTAGCGCAATGCGCAAACTCAGCCTGCTGTACCAATAGATGAAAGTTGCATTGATCAAGGCATATGGCTACTCTATGGAAAACTTAAAGCATGAAGATTAAAGTCTTGAAGGTCACTTGAACCATTGAAGGGCCTGAGAGAAGAACAAAGCCAAGATCCACCATGAAAGCTTGAAGATAGCTTGATAGAAGGAAGAGAGAGAAGTTGGTCCCAAAAAGTAATCAAGGTTAAACCCCTGTAATCCTAGTTTGGACTCCAGTTAGAGTCAAAAACCTTCAAAATGGACCTCCATTTGACCACGTCATGCTATTTCGGCCAAGAACCTCTATCTTCCTCAAGATCTTCTTCTAGAAACCTTCAAATTTAGTCTCGACTCGTTGCAGAGAACTCTGACTAGTCACGGTTTGAACTGTACCAAACCCTATGACCAAATCTTGATGCTCTAATTAACTAGTTACTATCCCTGTGACTAAATTCTCCAAGAAAGTGACTCTTCCCATGGATCAAAGTCCATGATCTGATACCAATGTAATAAACCAGTTCTCACAGCAAAATAAATAATTGGAAATTCATGAAATATACCACTCTTACAAAGAAATACAAGAAATACACCATGTTTGTAAAGTAGCCATAGCCAAGGTAGCTAAGCTTGAAATAATATTGCAATGGAAGGCTGAGAATCAAAGATGTAAGCTGCAACATGAATATTCATCTCCTGTCAAGGTGGGACATGGTATGCACCCCATATCTTGGTGGCTAAAAGCATGCACCCTCTTAGTTGGTGAGAGGAAGGAGCCTCAAAACATGCATTGTTTGAAAATGGCAGAAAAGATACCTCACAAGTTACATCTCCACATTTTATACTTAACGCTAGCCTACTCTAGACTAAGGTGACTTATGCTTTATTACAAAGTTGTTTGGTGGTGCGAAGTATTTTGTTACTTTCATTTATGATTACTCACATAAGGTCTTGGCATACCCCATAAAGCAAAAGTTAGAAGTCTTGGCTACATTTCAGTATTCGCTTGCTTTTGTTGAGAACCAATTTGGGTATGGGCTGAATTGTATACTATCTAATAATGGGGTCAAGTATGTACCTAAAGCCTTTGAGTGGTTTTGTGATAAGAGGGATAGGATATTAAGCATCAATTGGCTACCGCATACATCTCACCCCAAAATGGTACAGCTAAGTGCATGAATAGGATAGTTCAAAAGCAAGTTCATAGTATGCTTAGCTAGATAGGCTTACCACAACACTTTTGGATTAAGGTAGTTACTACTACTGTACATTTGATTAATCAATCCCCATGCACTGCTCTTGACTATCAAGTTGCAGAGGAGGTATGGTTTAGAAAACCTCCATCATATTCTCATTTGCATATTTTTGGTTATGAGGCTTTCTACCATGTTTCAAAGGATAAGAGCAATAAGCCGAATCTTAAGTCCATGAAATGCATATTTCTTGCTTATGGGGATGCAAGTGAGATGGCCTATCACCTATAGGATCCACAAGGTCAAAAGGCCGTAATGTTTTTTTCCATATATTCATATGCTAATTAATAAATATTTATTAACCAATTTATACTAGATAATATTAATATACTCAT
The DNA here is from genome assembly GCF_053477565.2 of Lygodium microphyllum. Taxonomy (NCBI): domain Eukaryota; kingdom Viridiplantae; phylum Streptophyta; class Polypodiopsida; order Schizaeales; family Lygodiaceae; genus Lygodium; species Lygodium microphyllum. The sequence goes on along the minus strand of NC_141141.1, from coordinate 153,870,218 downwards.
TAATTAACACTAACTAATATCATCATTACTTTTTACCAAGTAATTAATATAATTAAGTAATGGTAAAAACAAAAAAAATAAAACAAGTGGCAAGAAAGTTTTTAATGCTATTTGAATGATTTGGGAGGGGGGCGAGGGAGGGGAGGTGAGATGCTTTTTTTTTACTTGTGGGTAAAAAAATTTGCCCCTTGAAATGGGGCGTCCCTCCCTCCTAAGACTAATTAATTATTGTTAGTTATTAGTAACTAATTAACTAACTAACTAATGTTATTACTAACTTATTAACACTAACTAACTAATGTTACTTATTAGTACTAACTAATATTATTAACTAATTAACTAATTGCCATTATAAATATTTTAACTAATCAATTAACTAATTAATAAGTATATTATTAATTAAGTAAAAAATAAATTAATAAATACTAGGTAATATAGAGGGGTAAGAGAAAGCTCCTAGTATTGGAGAGTGATGACCAAAAGAGCATTGAGTCGTTTAGTGTACAACAGGGGTATGGTTACATGCAAAGCAAGAAGAAGCGAATGTAAAGAATCGAAAAGGAGCGCATGGCGGAGGCTAGGGATACGACTGGTGAGACTGCTCTCATAGTCACTTGCGATTAATGTATTTGCAAGCTTGCATAGAAGACCGGTTGGAAACATAGATGGTGAGTGGTTATAAGAGATGGTGACATGTTATTGAATATGGTTTTTATTTTTTACATTAATGTCGGTATTACTACATCATTTCATGTAGATGCAAATATTCACCCTTGTTCGACCCATCCCATTATGTCATTTGGTTGCCATGCCTATAATAAGACAAGTTACATTGAGATACACACAACTCTTCTGAGACTTTTTTTAGTAGTGGGTATGTTAGAGGGATGGGTATATCATAGTATCCTTGGAGTCTATTGAGGGATGGGTATATCATAGTATCATTGGAGACTCCAAGGCACCAATGCAAGGTGGTTGAGAATGTAATTACAAAGGAGTTGGACCCCCATTAGGCTAAAGAAGCACGAGGAGTTTGAGGCAGAAATCAACAACATTGATTGGGCCTTTTTGTTAAATTACATCGTTTATGCTTGAGATGATAACCATCAACTTATAGCATGGATGAATGAGATACACACATGTGAGTGGCTCGAAACAGCAAGCCCTTAACATTTTCCAATGTGTTTATTGCCTGAATCATCGCAAGCATCTTTAATTGTTTGCAACAACCTTTCTAGATAACATGAGGTAACATGTGCGCATTGATTGTCACATCGTGAAAGTGACAAGCATGGCAGAGGGGGAGATTTTGTTACGTATATCCCGTATAAATAGGTATACGGTAGACCATTTTCTCATATGTATGGAATGCCTTTATGCAGTAAATGTGACCCTCCTGAATAAATGTGCTTGAGACCCTTGATATAGAATATATTCAGGTTGGTACAAAAGGGGAATGTCCATACCTTGTATCTAGACCTTGTTTGCGAAGCAAGAATGCTAGGGTAGGCTGACCATGCATTTATTTTTGATAAGTTAACTAATGATGCGAAGCCATGGGTGCAAGCATACAAAAAGCTAGCACCCATTCCTGCATGGTACAAGGTACCATCGATCGTTCTTGTCCATGTCATGTGGAAGGTAGTTAGTTCTTTAAGCTAATTTAACTATTTGTTTCACCCTAATGCAATTTCCCTCAACACAATAACATTGTCCTTAATTACCAAGTGCAAGACGAGTATGATATGGCAGTGTGGCCAATTGAACAAAAATGGATGTAACTCTCTAACTTTGAGTTTAAAACCAAGTGGGGCAAGATGTGCTATAGTGTTAATGAAAAGCTCATTAAGCAAACTTGACATTTGCTAAGAGTTGTAGATCCTAGTCTTAGAGAGAAGTGGTATCAATAAATTGCTACCTCTCTATATATGCTTGTCATATGTATTCAAACTACGTTGGTCTGAAGTAACAATGTTTTTATAATTGCAGAATTGTCTCATGCTTAGAGTGGGGATCCAAGGTCGGGGCATTTTGAATGAGGAGATACACGAGGCAAATCACATAAGGATATTGAAGGCCATGGAGAGTTCTGATGGGAAAATTCGAATGTTGATGGGTATGGCTAAATAGGTTATTCTCATTTGTCTATACTATTTGAATCTTAAGTCCAACACATTATTATTAAACGACATAACTTTGATTTGAGCATATAAAATGTACATTTTTGAAGATGGGTGAGACAAGAAAGACCTTTTGGGCCATGTTGCAAGATGGCAGAAGGAAACTACTCTCAAGTTGGGAGACTTGTTATAACATTTGAGCGAAACATGATATGTCCTTCCAGTACACGTAGGAGATAAGAGAAAATATAGAGAGCAAATGTTTCACACTATCTTTCATGATTTCAAGCCATATGAAGATATAGAGGCACAAAAGTCATCTAAGTTGGCAACTAGAGGCTTATGTATAGGTAAATCTTAATATCATTATTTGATAGGATGTTTGCGATGCTATCTTGCCAATCCATTTTAGAAATGTAATGGTGACTTTGTTTGACACGTTCATGTACAGGTAGATGGAGAGGGGTGCTATACAAACTTTGCTGAGAAAATGTGAGGACTAGTTGGACATGTAAGATGACCAATGCATGTATGAGGATTACTAGATAGAGTAGGAGTGGGATGAGGAGGAATATCGGGGATGCCCTATCTGCTGCAAGTACCCAAAAGGTGAATATCCCTCCAACGAGAAAGGCTCGTACCATAAATACTTAAGGAAAAAACAAATGCAAGAGACACAAGGTTCCAAAGCCATGGTAAGTAAAATGACTTGCATTCTTAGAAGTATATTGCACTTTGTTATCTCCTTGTAAAGAGACTATGATCGGTTTTCATAAAATTGATATTGGTAGTGTGGTAATCGAAAAAGGAAAACAGAAGAGTGAGAAGACACCTAGTGTTGTTGAAGAAAGACCAAGAAAAGATTGGCCCTCATCACCAATTAATTTGGTTTCTCCACACCCCAAAGGTTTGATGTTTTAAAGTACTATAGCCAAGATAACTCTTGTATTCATGTATTGAAAATATATAATTGAACATGAATTGCAACCATATGACCATGTAGGCCCCGTGATTGATACCATTAAAGAACAAATCACAATCCCACCAGTGCAAGGAACAATGCACTCAAGTAGTAGAGGTAAGACAATAGAAAGTTACAAGTTTTCCATCTACTACATATTCATCCAAATTGTTCCAAAGGATCTGTATTGCTCCATCTCTTGACTATGCAACAAACTCATGATGTGAAAGCATTTAAACCTTCATCATTGAAGTAACAACAACAATGTTTTGTACTATATAGAGGGTGAAAGAACTAAAGGTCTTAGATCTAAAGTGATAGCAGACGTGGAATCCACGCATAGAGGCAAAGAAATAATACTCATGAATTTCACATGTCGTGATCAAATGATGTGAAATCTTATAAACATTCCATCATTACGTGATATCAATAGTGACGTTTCCTCCTATGCAAGAAAGGAAAGAATACAAAAAAATAGGCTAATAACACCAAGGGATGTGGTAGCTATTGATAAACAATTGTGACTCATGTTTTTTTTTTTGCCACAGTACAATGTCAAGAAGGATGATATGTCTTTTTGCAAGGGGAATACAATTTAAGATTATGAACCTACAATGGTGGAGGATATGTGAGCCACACACATAAATGAACAAATGTGCCTCAAGTATATTATCTATAAACTAACATTTAGAAAGAAGAATATGTTGATAATAGTGAGATCTATGTTTAGAGGTCCATACTAATAGTCACGTGGAAGCCCCCTTGCAAGACATTGTCTCCCATGTTGCTACGATGGTGAAGGTGAAGCTGGGTACTATACTATGCAACCCATTCAAGATAAGAAATGCATTATGAAGTGATCAGTTAAGTGATGCAGTCTCTCGATTAGTAGAGACCTAGGTAGAGAGGTAGCGAGGTGAGAGTTTTAAAGTCACGATATGGTAATGCTAGTTACTATTTATGTATCACACTTACTAGCTCCATTTAGTAAGTGCAATTACTAAAATCAGTATTTCATGCTTTAAATACAAGTACATGCGATATATATTCTAGTGTACATGTGATCGGACATCAGTTACAATGGAATTATCCCTCTAGAATTTACAAAAGACGACATTACTACATATGAGTGGGTGCAAGATGCATTAGGATTCCCAGTAAGAGGTCAGTATGAGATCCAATGTTCTTAATCTACTGCAAATATATTTTCTAGGCATTTAATAGATTCCTAATCCCTTATAATCACACCACGTACTGTAGGTGGCATGCAACATGGTAGGGGTTTTTAGAGCTCATTTTTGCAAATGTACACAAAAGAAGGGGACACCATTTTAGATTGTAATGCATGATGTGGTGACCTTGCATTAGCAGTGCTGGATTCCAATACAGAACTTGCATGTCTGTATTGCTTTGCCAAGATGGAAGATTTCTAAGAGCAAAGGTAACATGTTTACATAAACTTGTACAATACTTGATCGTTATGTAGTTCTCTTTTTCATCACACCAATACATGTGTGCTCACCTTTCCATGTGTGCATGTACAACTTCCACGACTAAAATATTAATTGTGTTTGATATGAATGGGGTGCTTCTACATAGGTGGCCAAAGTAGAAGGGATCATTATCGATGAAGCCCTTGGAATTTGACAAGTATTGGGTGATTTTGCAACTAGGGCTCACTAAGTTTTTGAAGGAAATATCCATATTGTTTGACATTGCCATTTGGAACTCAATGAAGGAGGACAACTTGAGCAAGCTACTCCAACCGGTTAAAAGTGAATGTGTGAAGTTGTCAAAGCAAGCACCAACCTAATGAAGGAGGACAGCTTGAGCAAGCTACTCCAATTGGTTAAAAGTGAATGTGTGAAGTTGTCAAAGCAAGCACCAACCTTTGTAGTTCAATATGGACAAGGCAGGTCTACAGAAACTTCTGCAACCAGTTCTTTTAGAAGGAGTTACATGAAGCCCCTTTCCTTGAAATGTTTTGTTGACATTGATTGGCCACACTTTAGCTAAACAACGACACTATTTATGGATGAAAACGTGGAGAAGATGCAGAGAAATCCACCAATGCCTTTATATGCCCACCCCCATTTGAGGGAAAGCCTATGAACACTATCCTCTTGGAGCATATGCTTTCCTACTTGACTAAGCTAGTGGGCTTCCATGGTTCAGTTTGGGACTTTTTTAGGCATTAATTTTCAAGCACAATGAAATGAGAATGAAAGAGAATAGGAGAAAGAGTAGGAATGTGCAAGTGAAGCAAATTGTGTATGTGGTTTCGTTCAATTGTAGTACTATTACATGTGTAAATAAAGCACATGCAAAGAATTGAAGGAGGGGTGGAATGTAGATGTATGCACGCATGTGAATGTATATATGCACAATTGATTGAGTGACAATGAGGTAATATGGTTGTCCTGATATTAACGATTTGAACAATTTGAAAAGCAATATATATCATATGTTTTTGTAGTAAGTGTAGCAAACTATTTGATATTGTATCCACTTGTAGTAAGTTTATGCAATAATGCACAATTGCATGTTGCAAAAACATGTACATTGTAGTTTCACTCATGTGTGCACACTTGAAGTATTGATATATCAAGATATAATTGAATGTATATATATATATGTATATATATATGTATATATATATGTATATATATATGTATATATATATGTATATATATATGTATATATATATGTATATATATATGTATATATATATGTATATATATATGTATATATATATATATATGTATAGAGAGAGAGAGAGAGAGAGAGAGAGAGAGAGAGAGAGAGAGAGAGAGAGAGAGAGAGAGAGAGAGAGAGAGAGAGAGAGAGAGAGAGAGAGAGAGAGAGAGAGAGAGAGAGTTGTACTTGAGGTACTTAACATGGGGCGAGAAACATGGGTGGGGATAGTGGTGGTGGAAGCAGTGGAGGTGGTAGTGGAAGCGACAGTGAAGGTAGTGGAGGAGGTGGTGGTGGTTGTGGAGGTGATGATGGTGGTGGTGGCATTGGAGGAGCAATAGTGGTGCTTGATATATGCCTAGGAGAAGAGGAGGAATACGTAGACTATGTGGAACAAGAATTGGAGGTTGTCTAGAATATGTGTAGGATTTATTTGTGTGTAATGAGGATATTTATTTCCATAGGATAATCATTGATACCAACAATAATACCCATTGAGAGGTTGATGATTTGGAATCCTTGTTGATACTATAGGTGAGCATAGCATGTTGGTTAAAACTCACCTCACCAGGCCATAAGTGTTATGCACTAGCATAATGTCAGCCAAGTGCACACTGAATGGCTTGAATACTAAAAAAAAACATCTTGATACTTGTGTTTTGTCGCAACAAGGGTACTTTTGCCTTTGCATATCCAAAGCCATGCCAAGCATTTGAAATCCTTTCCGCCTCTCCTAGGCTGAGTACAATTGAATGTTCTTTCCCGATTCCCCTAGCCTTTACAAAGGAGGAAGTTTATACCTTAACAACCCCTTTGGAAGCACTAGAATGGGCTACAAAAACGGATGAACCCCTTATATGTGATGCACTCATCCCTCCAAGCCAACAAATGAAACAAGGCATAGAAATTTGGCACATACACCTTATCAATGACCATTTCTATTGCATCGTAGTTACTACTCCCAAGAGAGAAAGATCAGCTGACCACAACCAACGAATACTCAAGGCTTACACATGAAAGGGCCTCATCTCTCTCTCAAGTATAGCTTTTGCCTATCATGCCCATTTTTAATGCAAACGTTTGAAGGACAAAGATGCCCATCCCCATATGGATTGTTTATTATTACAAAGAAACATAAATTCCAAGTGATTACTTGAACTACTTTGTACTAGTCATCAAATGTGCATGTTAGTGTGGATAAAGTATTTATTGCAAAATTAATTCAAGGGTTTATGATCCTCTTCTTTAAATGGATCATTGATACACATGAATTCATCAAAGCCTCCTTGGTATTCTCTCCAAGGGTTTATGATCCTCTTCTTTAAATGGATCAATGATGCACATGAATTCATCAAAGCCTCCTTTGTATTCTCTTCTTATGGGAAACTAATTCTCTTGGCCATAAAGAAGGCACTTACACATCATGGTGGAAGCATACTTGGTAACCTCAAGGGATATGGCATCAAACTCATCGACAAATGCACATTCCCATTACAAGGAAGAAATAATCTAGGAGCTACTTTGTAATCTCAAAAATGGACATTCCCAATCATTGTTTATGACAATTTGGTAGTAGATGAAGTCACTAAAACCAAAAATTTTCGGCAAGAGAATGGAGATACATGATCCTTCTTCTAGGAGTTTTTCTTCTAGAAATATTAAAAGAAAAGGTGTTTTCTTGATGAATGTGATAGGATTATTAAGAAATTGTTGTATAATCAATGCAAATTCAATCTTTGGGGTTGCCCCCATGGAAGAAAAAATAAGCAAAATAATAAAGATCCTAAGGTCTTTATCCCTATTTTGTATCCCAATCATCTCTTATGAAAATGTTTCAATTCAAGTCTTTATTAAAGGAGTCCGTATACTCCTAAATATATGTTTGCCTAGTAAAATTTGACTTTCAATTTTCCTTGGATGGTCTTTTCTCCCCTCCTTGAAAGATGCATTGTATCAACCAAAAGCATGTTTTATGAACAATAATGAGAAACAATATATTTTACCACTTATATGACTCCAAGTTCTATTTTCTAAATGCCTTATGATTTGGAAACTATCAATGGTCCACAAAAGAAAGTCACTACTTAAAAAGGGACTTTATCATATCACCTATTATGGATATAATCCCCACCTTAGGAAAAGACTTTATTTTAAGCATTCATTAATTTTCTTGAGCTATGCAATTCAAAAGAACTCTATTTGATTGTGATATAGAGAGCATTTATACAAAACAAAATTGATTGCATTTCTCATTCCACACACACACACACACACACACACACACACACACACACACACACACACACACACACACACACACACACACACACACACACACACACACACACACACACACACACACACACACACACACACACACACACACACACACACACACACACACACACACACACACACACACACACACACACACACACACACACACACACACACACACACACACACACACACACACACACACACACACACACACACACACACACACACACACACACACACACACACACACACACACACACACACACACACACACACACACACACACACACACAAAATATTGTCACAAACATAGCATTCATTTCTCATGCATGTGCCACCCATGGCTATTATCACATGCTACAGTCATCATTAGAAACACACCACCATGATTGAGGAGAATACATTGAAAGGCATACACTTGAAGGTAACTATTGAGTACCCTTTCTTCTTGCATAATAGTCACAAATAGTGATCTCACTCAAAGGATAACCATAGCCAACATTCTCAACATGTAGGCCTCAATGGCAAAGCACTTAGATGTCTAAGAAAAAATAGTTTTGCATACATGACATAGATTATAATTGGGACGCTTAACACTTTCTTTATTGAGCATCACAAAAGGAGTGAATATCGCAAGTCCTCATGTTGGTATGGAGGAGTAATAAAAGAATGGCTAATGGTTTACATTGACGAGAACAAAGTTCATGAAATCTTGTCATAATCCATAAGGTTATATATGCACATGTGCATACCAAAAGGAGAATATAGAGACTCTTGATCTACCATTTATGCAAATGTGCATACCAATAGGAGAATATAGAGACTTTTAATCTATCACGAACTCAATTACGTAACCCTAAACACATCAAACTTTGGTTATGGTTGGTTTGTAGAGAGCTAATTTAGTCCCTCACCATAAATGGTTCTACTCAACTTGATTGTAGAAGCTAGAAGAAGATGCTAGATTTATGATATTGGAAGTTTCCAGACTAATCAACAAAATCTTGTAACTAAACCTATCAATTTTGTTAATTCAAATGCGGGGTTAATAATACACTGTACTTGATCTCATCTATTTAACGGGATCATTTTTAAAGTATCTATGAAGCTTGAAATTATATTGTTTTGCAAGTCTCACACACACACACACACACACACACACACACACACACACACACACACACACACACACACACACACACACACACACACACACACACACACACACACACACACACACACACACACACACACACACACACACACACACACACACACACACACACACACACACACACACACACACACACACACACACACACACACACACACACACACACACACACACACACACACACACACACACACACACACACACACACACAAAAGATTGCTCAATCTCTACTCTTGTATCAAGAAGTCTATCATTCACATATGCATAAGAAATAGATTGATATGTAGAATCATGAGAAATTGACATAGGTTGAAAAATCACCTCATTTGGTTCTATATTTGACTACCTACCATTAAAAAGAGGCGACAAAGTACCTTAAATATCTTGTGAGCGTACATTTGTCTCTTAGTACATGAAAAAAGTAAAGGCTGAATAACATCTCCCATAAAGACAACACATGATTGAATAAAACACAGTTAATTTGTGGATGATGTAACTTATAACCTTTGCTTCTAGTAGTGTAAATAACAAAGATGTCTTTCACAACCTTGCCATCCAAATTTTTGCATTATTACACTAGTATCAATGCATAGGCCAAGCAAGCAAAAACATGCATGCAAGTGACACATGGCCTTTTATCACGTCAAGACTGATATATAGTGATAGACTACAATGCCTTGGTGGAACACCTCTTAAGTACATAAGCTACATAGGAAACAACCTCAAGCTAAAACTATGTAGTAAAGCTTGACTTTTAATCATATGTACCATCTCTATTGATCTTTCTCTTAGCTACACCATTTTGTTGTGGTACATGCAGTATTGTATATTGATGTTTTAACCAATCTTGACTTTTAATCATATGCACCATCTCTATTGATCTTTCTCTTAGCTACACCATTTTGTTGTGGTACATGCAGTATTGTATATTGATGTTTTAACCAATCTTAATTCCAATATGCATTAAGTTGCTCAAATATATACTCCCCTTCTCAATTAGAATGGAGAGTAGTCATTTCACATCATGACATTTTTTCAATCATTCGTATAGATTGCTTAATGTACAGAAATATATTAGAATTAGCTCTCAAAGCATATACCAATGCATGCATGAAGTAATTATCAATGGGACTACATGTAGTTGCCAAAAGAGGGTGTTTGCATTAGACTAGAAACATCACTATGCACAAGCTAAAATTTGTGAATAGCTCTCACTAAACTATCTTTTGAAAAGAGAGCATGCTGTAGTTGCTTGATATACATGCGATGTAGAAACTGTATTAGATTTCTACAAGTGCAACAAACTAGCAAAATTCATATACCAAAAACATGCATAGCAAACATTTGAAATGGCTTGCAAATTTTCAATTGCACATCCCATATCTTCTACACATTTACTATAATTATTGAGCTTGTACAATCCACAATATAGTGAACCAGATGTAATAATTGTCACTATATGTGAGAACATGAATTGTACATTTGTCATAAACAAATTTGATAATAAAGCCCATCTTGGCGAGTTTAGAAACTGATAGCAAAGTCTTCTTGATTTTTGGCATATACAAGGCATTTGGAAGTGTGAAAGTACTACCAATAAAAGTAGACAATACAAAATTTCCAATTTCTTTAATTGAATAAGAGGTGTTATTAACACATCTAATAGTACCATCCCTAGAGGCAACTTTAAGAGAAGTGAACAGACTATGATGAGAAGTAATATGCTTAGTCGCACATCTAAATCCACAAGATACATGCAAGGATCATATAAAGAAGGGTTGTAACCATAGTACACATTAAATGCCCACTCTATATCTTGCATAACATATGCAATTTTTGATTTAGAGCCACACAACATACATGCAAGGATCATATAAAGAAGGTTTGTAACCATAGTGCACATTAAATGCCCACTCTATATCTTGCATTGCAATTTTGGATTTAGAACCACACAATAGCCTCTTTTTTCTTAGCCTCGTTCACATCCAATTTAGGATATTAATGCCATGATCTTTTGCCTTATAATACTTAAAATAGATTTTAATCTCTTTTTCCTCTAAGTTTTCATCTTTTTAGCTCTCTTTGTCTAAACAACATTTTTAGATTTCTGCTTACTAATAGAAAACACGCTTTTACTTTTTTGACTAGCCTTGTAGCACAACTAAAACCAATTCATTAGATGACAAATTTGGATTGCCTTCTATCATTAAATGGAGAGTAGATGTGAAACTTTGATAAGAAGTAGAAAGACCATTGAGAACAGTCTACAAAAATGAATTGTTTGAAAAAGTATCATCTATAGTACACTATAAGATCTTTGAACTTGATCAAAAGCATATCCATAGAGTCATCTTCCTCCATATATTCACTCTCTAGTTGTATATGCAAGTAAGCAATATGGGCCTCCCATTTTTTCCTTGATACAAATGTACAAGTATATTCCACATATCTTTACTTATTGTACATGAGCAGATGTGTGGGATCATAATAGGTTGAACAAATAGTACAATTAAGATATTAGGCTATGTATATTTACAATCCCAACAAGAGTAGGTTGTGGTGGTGCTCTAGCATTACTAGAGTACAACTAAAACTTGCAACATCCGTAATATCTCTTGCTCCTTTTGCACTTCTTGCTTCTTAAATGTACTTTAATTCCATGCACAACGTTTTAAAGTTTTTTTGCAACCAATACATGATGCATCATATAAGCACGCAATGTATAGTTGGTTCCATTCAATTTGTCCCCAACAATCAATATACAAAATATATCATTGTTATTGCTAGCAATGGCTGTTGATTCCCCTTGATGCATAAGTTGTCTCTATAGAGAAAAATATGCAAAAAACCAAGATATACTACTTAACATAGCACAAAGTAGGCTCTAAAGGCTCTTAATTGCAAAATTTTCTGCTGTAAAAATTTTTGCATAAAAGAATGTAATAGTATACATAGTATTAGTAGTGGTGCAAATGAAGGCCGAAAAAGCACAAGACTAATAGTGCTGCAATTATTGGTATTTATCAACCTACAAACACATAAAAATCTCATCCCAATAATCAGAGGAAATCAAGGGAAGGGTATTGATGACTTTGCTTAAGAAATTGAAGCCTACTCTGATATCAATTGTTAAATTTAGGATTATAAGAAAGCACACACAAAGCTTGGAGGAGAGGAAGCTTGAGAGCACATTAATATAGAAGATTTACAAGACTAAGTATGCCCTAAAGTGAATTTATCGAAAGTACTATAATAGTTATTTATCAATCTCACATTTTGGCCTACCCTTTCAAGGCCTTAGTTGTGAATAATGTTAATCCTTTTTTTTTTTCTTTAGAACAAGAAATAGGGGAATAAAAAACTACCTCCTCAAAAGAAACAAAGAAGAGGACATAAGAAGTGTCTAGATAAAAAGGATTTTCCACTATCCATTTTATCATCCTTATTGGGATAGATGGTTAGTGGAAGAGTTTTAAAAATTGCAAGTTCCATACACTAGGGTTCAAAAGCTAGAATGTGGTGAGGCACATTTTGAAGGAATACTGGGTTTTTTCCTACGATCTCTCTCTCTCTCTCTCTCTCTCTCCCCTTTTGATTTCTAAAACTATAAACCAAATGCTTTTGTTTGGCTGATGTATTGACCTCCTCCTCCATGCCTAATCTCCTCCTTGGCTGATTTATTGATCTCCTTCTAGCAATGCACTAAGAACAAAAAGTGATGGATTTTTTTGCCCCAATTAAGTGACAATTTTGCACAAAAGAGGGAGCCTCTTGAGCTACTCAAAGCTATGATGCAAATCCTTCCGTGTTTTATATACAATAAGCTTAATGAGAGTGTATACAAATGAGCCATGCAAATTTTTACATAGTTCACATTTGTAGAACCTTAAAAACAATGCATCCTTGAGTGTCACACAAGCTGCAGACACTGACTTAGAATTGCTGACGCTACCAACTGCTTGTAGAACGGTTTGCTATGGAAGTAGCCAGGTTTTAGGTTCCATGTTTCATTCAATACTCGGTGTACAATGTCAATATCATTATATGAATCTTCCTTATAAGTACGTCTGATTGTTCTCTTCAGCATTGCCCTTGTTGCATCCTGTTTGATGCATGCAAGGCGTTGTTTTGCAAGCTGATTATGCCCAGGTAGTCAAACTCATCGGTTGCCATAAATATATCGAGAAGATGTGAGACGTTGATGAAAATAGCTTGTGTCCAACACAAAAATTGTTCAATAATGAACAGAGAGAATAAGCATCAGTGTCAATTGCGCTCTACAGCTACACGTTCCAGAAAATGATCATACAATGGAAATCAGTGACAATTTTAATGACGTATTCAATCGCAAGTGAAAGCAACATCGATTGTATCCACAAACAATGTACAAACTGGGGCAGAAGCTCATTAAGCTGACGAGAATCATTCCGGGTTGACATCATTCTTACAAACTAGTGATGGATGGCCATGCAAGAGTTCTTGCAGACAAGAGATCCACCGAATTCTTTCAGAAGAACTGCGGTGAGGCTGCTCCTCATTGCCCTGAACATTAACGGTGTCACCAATAGAAATGCCATGTTGGCTTTCCAGGATTTCTCCCCAGACTTTCAATTTTGATTCTACTCCGGCTGAGAGGCCGACAGTCATCTTCTCTGCAGACTTTCGTCTCTCATTATTCAACCAGTCTGAACCATTATCCACGTAATTCTTTTCCTGAATGATCTTCTGGTCTAAAGGACATACATAGTCCCTGAAAGAAACACAGGTAAAGTATGGAAGCAGTGCAGTCAAAACAGTCAGAAGGATTGTGATCCAGTACATTGGAGAAGGGGCACAAACTTCAATAAAGACTTTGAAGGCAGATGGAGATATAGAAAGGCTGATATAGCCATATAGAATGAGGAAAATAAACCATGCCAGGACACTGCCCCATATCAGTACATGCTGGATCCAAGTAAAATAGTTCATGGCCAAGGCAATCTGACAGCTCACTGTGAAGATAACACATGTGTACATCGTTGCTCCAAAAACGTCCAGGCCTGATAGTTGGCCACTCTTTTGGAATGTCTGATGGTGGAAAATACTTGCTACAAAGAAGAAAATGATAAGAGAACTGCAGAAAGCATTGCTTAGCCATCCAAGTATGCGATCCCAGCCAAAGCATCTGTTTTGTGCTCCTTCTTGATACAGAGGTGGAAACTGCATAGGGGTGCAAGCATTAGTAACTTAACCTAATTCTGAGAGATTATTCACTTTGACAAGGTTCATCAGCATTATCCCACCTGTAATTTTACTTCTGCACGAAGATCTTGTTCAAACACTCCTAGAGCAATGACTGGGAGACAAGTGAAGACACAATTGTACAAGGACATGTACCAATCGTTATAAGCAGGCTGCCCTGAGAATACTGTGTAAGCCTCATAGAAGAATAAGGTCAACCCAAAGCTGATATTCTTATAGAAAAAATAGCAGATCTGCGACAGGTTGAACATTATTTAACACGAGAGCTTTCAAGTTTTAGGTTTAAACTGCTATAGAGAAAGCATTTGAACTTTACCATAAATGCAAGCCGTTGGTAACACCAATTACCATGTACAAGCAGCAAGCGCTCTAGAAACCGAAACTGCGCTATGGAGAAATCACTGGCCATTGTTGCCTTCAAGAACACGGCCAAAGTTTGGTGAGTAACAAGATGTGGCACGTCTGGTGTATAGTGACGTAAGGCAGTTCAGCTGTTTCTAGAAATGGATGTATAGGTTATGAAGATGCATGTAACTCATTAGGAAATGGCAAAAGCTTGTGCATGAATTTAGAAACTGTCATTCTTGGCAGCCTTACAGTTCCTTGACATTGTTAGCAACTTAGCATTTGAAGAATACCTGCATTCCTTCGACCCCACTAATACCAACACCAATATTTGCCTCTTGTATCATGCCAACATCATTTGCACCATCACCAATTCCTAATGTTGTCATCTTTGTGCCTTCTTTAACAAGTTTTGTTATCTGTTCATTAAATTCTTCAAAATTTCATACAAGAAATCAAATAAGTACAAAGATTTTGTACCTTCCATATGATTGCAACATCTCTCTCTTTTTTTTCGTAAATGCAACATCTCTTTTTTTTTCGTAAAAGGTAATTGTATTAATTACGAAGAAAGTACAAGATTACATGATTACACGAGTACAAGAGGCACGAGGGCCATAGGCCAACGTGCGGGAAATCCCCGGACTAGGGTACTAAAAAGTTACACAAAAATGCAACATCTCTCTCTCTCTCTCTCTCTCTCTCTTGTCAAGAAGCTTAATTAAATAAAGGTATTTACATCAGGCCTTCTGGCCAGCCAGAAAATCATAACAATTTACAAGTCAAGCCAAAAGGCTACTATAACACAGCACACAAATATCACGCAGGCAGTGTGATAGGAGTAGCATGAACAATATCCAACCAAGGAACAACCACATCAGGGAGAACTAGGTCCACATAATAGTAATTCTTGAATACAAGTCACATGGATTTCACAAACATCCAATCTTTCCAAGGGGAAATCGATTGAAAAGCAGGCAATGGATTATACCATTGAAGCTACTTGGAAGGTCGACCAGATGTGGCTATAGCCTCTAGGCACATGAAAATACTGGCATATGCGACGAAAAGAATAAAGATGGGACTGCCAAGGAATGACAGCATTGTGTATTGTCTACAGCCCCAATCTAGCTATCCGATTAAATTTGTCTCATTGTAAATCTTTATTCGACCAATCAAGCAGCCTAGAAGTGGCCAACACTTTGCCTATAATGAACTAGCCTCCTTTTGGAGATCAGGGGGATGCCAAAACTATGAAGTGAAGAGGCAATCAAATGGGTAAGCAAAAATGACTATGAAGTTTTAAGAGGCTGTGTGGAATCCAGCACATGCCACTAAGACGCTTGGATAACCTTGCGACCCTGGAAGATACTAGTCTCCTTAATAAAAAAATTAGCAACATCAGTCCAAGGATGACTCTACACACATAAGGCTTGCAAAATTGCCATTCTCAAAGCTATCATATGAAGATTGCAAAGCACTTTCTCCCCAACTATTTTGGAGTAGTAACATGCTGCCAAGATATCCATATCTAACCCAAATGATTGCCTTTCTTTTTCCACAGTATAAAGTGAATGGGCCGCACCAATTCCAAGAGAGACTTCTTGGTCCAAGGAAGCAAGGGTAAAAAATAAGAGACCATACTAATCATGATAGATTGAGCCACTTTGAGCTGCACATGAAGAGGCCAACTTGAGATTTCCAATACATAAACTTGTCATGAATTTGGGAGGACATCAAATCGAGCAATGCTCTAGGAGGCATGTCCACACCAATGGAATATCCCAAGTGCTGGGTAATATCTCCTTTAGAAACAACTACTCCCTGCCAACCCAATGCTTGCAAATTAGTCTCGGTATAAGAAAACAATGTACATTTTTGAGCATTAATATGGAGACATGAGGCTAAACCAAACAAAAGCCATTTCTTGATCCACATTGGTCTGGTCAACCTTAAGAAACATTAAGGAATCATCTGCCAATGATTGACCCAAAAGTTGAGGACCATTGGGAAGAGAGAAAACAACAATCTCCCCATCATTAGCCATCCTATCTAGCAAAGAGAGCATTAGGTAAGTCACCAATGCAAACAATAAAGGACTGAGAGGGTATTCTTGACGAAGAGAATGAGATAAGGCAATCTCATCTGTGACTCCCCCATTAAGTGCAACATGTGCCACTGCATCTTGGTTGATAGTGTTGATAAGAGGACTCCTGCGGAGACCAAAGCTCGATGTACAAACAAAGAGAGAGAGAGAGAGAGAGAGAGAGAGAGAGAGAGAGAGAGAGAGAGAGAGAGTAGCCCATGCAAGTGGCAAAGACGTTTTTGAGGCTGAGAGAGAGAGAGAGAGAGAGAGAGAGAGAGAGAGAGAGAGAGAGAGAGAGAGAGAGAGAGAGAGAGAGAGAGAGTGGGGGCGATGGCGGACCCAATGCCCCCGTGACCTAGTGACGGGATTCTGGCTCCTGCGCTATCGTTGAGCCCTGCCGTCGAACCTTGCCGTCGCTGTTCCACTGCCTTGTTGACTCCTGGACCTACGCCCCCCTCTCCGTTGACGCTTGCATCTACGCCCGTCGCCTGTTTGCTGCATCCCGCCCGCCTCATCGTCGGTTCGTTGCGCGCTGTTGACGGCTATGCCACCTATCCAGATAACTAGTACGCCCTAGCTGTTGCCCCGTCTGCCC
Organism: Lygodium microphyllum; assembly: GCF_053477565.2. NCBI lineage: Eukaryota > Viridiplantae > Streptophyta > Polypodiopsida > Schizaeales > Lygodiaceae > Lygodium > Lygodium microphyllum. Next base: position 153,852,722 of record NC_141141.1, on the reverse strand, counting down.
ACCGTACTCGGTCTGTTGCCGGTGGGTGCCGGTGGGTAAACCTGCATCATTAGGGTTGCGCCCTGCCCTCTGCGTCACCTACACTATCTCTGGACAGGCCACGACTGAGGCAGACAGACGTGCACCTCTGCCTCACGAGAGAGAGAGAGAGAGAGAGAGAGAGAGAGAGAGAGAGAGAGAGAGAGAGAGCTCGCCCTCTGTGTGAAGACAACAGTATGGCTGGCCTGGATTTGGATTTTCTTGACCGGACGGTGGCAGCCCTTGGCCCTGATTCGGATGCAGAGGAGCCGGAAGATATGGTGCCATGCACGGAGGAGTTGCCGCCGAGTTCTGAACAGCCGCCTGCCGGCAAACGCTCCAAGCATACGCCTGATGAGCCAATGAGTCCTCCGGAACGCTCCTATGCGCAAGTGGCCTCTGATCCTGTGGATTCGCAGGAAATTGACTGGGAGCATTTGCTGGACTTCGCCAATACTCTGCTCGGCGATTATGTCCAGCATAATACCGAATCTTTTTCTGTTGCGGGAACGGATGATGTGCTGGAAGCCACGGTGGACCCCAAATCAGTCTTGCGATCCTTCTCGGTGTTCTATGACCGTGCAGTTATACTTTTCTTCACTGGCAGGATCCCAGTGCTTTCGCATATTCGCCAGTGGCTGCACCATCTATTGCAAGGGGAGTCTGTTGAGGAGATCTTCCTTGGACCTCGCGGGTTTTATGAGGTCCTGCTGAAATCGGAAACGCATCGCGCTGAGCTCCTGTCCAAGTTGCCGCTATTCTTTGATCGCCGCTTGGTTCATGTTGTGCCATGGCGCCCCATGGCCGACTTCCAGCGTCTGCTTCAACGCGAATGCCCGGTGTAGGTGGAGGTGGAAAACTGTCCGGCGGTCTATTGGCCCATGTTGAAGGATGCGATGGCAGTTGTGGGAACAGTGCTGGTTCCCCCAAGCCTCAGGGCGATGAACCGCAACCGTTTATGCATGCTATGGGACACGGCCAGGAAAAGGCCCGCGTGGCTTCGCCTCAATTGTTCGGGCATGCATCCTTTGTATTTTCGCTTAAAATGGGGCAACTTTGCGGGCCACTGCTTTTCATGTGGTAAATTGGGGCATTTCATGGCCGAATGCCCTGAAAAGCAATCGTCTTCGGAGGATGCGCAGGTTGTGCTGTCCAAGGACGACATGGTGCTTGATGCCACGCCCCAGGAAGCCCTTCAGTCTCCTCATGTCATGGATAAAGGCAAACAACAGGTCCTGAGTGTGGATTCCCGTCGCACTGACTGGATTGAGGCACGTCCTAAAAAAGGTAAAAAGTTGGATGCAGGCCTGGCGGATCCTGGGCCTCCCGCTTCCCAGGATTCCGTGCGCACGTATACGCGCCGGAAAGAAATGGCCACTTCACAGCAGGCTGCGCGTCCTACGGCCCCGTCGGGCCCCCGCAATCAGTCTCCAAGGAGAGCCTATACCGACGGCCCCAGAGGCCCACCTGCCAAGCTGGCGTTCGATGCCAAAGGAAATGTTATTACTCCCTGGGATCGGCGTTATCCCCGCCCCTCTCCCAAGGCAGTGGATTTCCCTTCTACCTCCAAAGCAGGTCGCCAGAATTCTTTTGCAGTATTGGCTGATTTTCTGGATGAGGGTGTCCTGGATGCTCTCGCGGAAAAGGTGAAATCGAGGCAGCAGGTGCCTCGTTCCTGACTTCCTTCTTTGAGAATACATGAAGATAGCCACGTGGAATGTGCGAGGCATTTGCTCTCGCCATAAGCAACATGCCGTGTGGACCGTCTTGCACGAGAACCAGTGGGATGTATTGTGTGCAGTTGAGCACAAAAGTCACGGTGAAGCAGGAAAAGTGATGGATTGTCATGGATTCCGTCTGTTTTATGCAGGGACCCATGCTACGCACTATTCGGGCGTGCTGATGATTGTCTATGAGAAATATCAGCCTGTCCTTGTTAAAAATGATGTGCAGGGCCGCTTTCTGGTGATCGAAGTCTTATTTGAAGGAGAGATTTTATGGCTGTTGGGCCTCTATGCTCCGAATGATCCCGCATCCCGTCGGGATCTTTGGTCCACTTTGCAGGGCTCCATGTCACTCGGCCGAAGGGGGTTCTTGATGGGAGATTTCAATATGTGTGTTGACTCTTCTCAGTCCACTTCAGGGCATTCGGTAATGGATACGCCGGAAAGCCGGGTGTGGAGTTCCTTTGCTTTGCACGTGCTCAAGCAAGATCTTTGGTCGTGGCTTCACCCTTCTTTTTCAGGGTTTACTTTTCATTCCGCACAATATGCAACTACCTGGTCGCGACTGGATCGAATGTATATCATGCAGGGCGATGATTTTCTTCGCGAGATGCTGGAAATGAAGGTCTTGCGGCAATACGCGTTGTCGGACCATTTCCCCCTCCAGCTTGAGATGCGGGCACACTCTATTGCACCTTTTGTGCAATTCCTGGATAGGCTCCCTTTACGTTTCAACTCCTCTTATTTGAAGCATTCAATTTTCCAGGGCTATATGCAGCAGCTGATTGAGAGGTTCTTATTGGACTTCGCCTCTGAGGGCTGGCCTTCATTTGCACGGCTGCTCTCTAATGTGCAGCGGGTTGCTCGCCAGTATGGGATCCATCATGCCTCGCTTTGCCGCCGACGTCGACATGCAGCAGAAGACTTACTGGCTTTGGTCCGTTCCTTGCTCCTGGATTCCCCTGATGATGATTTTCTGCTGTCTCTGGAGAGGCGGTTGGCCCATCTTATTCAAGTATTTCAGTTGAAATCTTATCAACAGGCCAAGCTGCACAACTTGACGGACACAATGCAAGATAGCGCCTGCCAGTCTCATAAGTTCTTTCGCGCCTTGCATGCGTCTCCGGCTCGCGAAAATATGACCAGACTCCAGGATTCGGAAGGTCGCATGGTCACGGATCCGCAGACCATTGTCACTATGTGCAGAAACTATTTCATGGAACTTCTTGGTTCCTCTTCCTCGCCTTCTAGCCAGGTTACGCATGCCCGCTCGGCCTTCTATCATCTGGTCCGCCAGCAGGTTCCAGTTGATATGCAAGCCGCGTTGGAGATGGATATTTGCGAGGAAGAGGTTATGGACGTTTTGTTGCACCTGCCGAATGATAAAAGTCCTGGCTGGGATGGTCTCACTAATGAATTCTTTCAGACCTCGGCCACGCAGTTGGTGAAGCCATTGGTGGCCATGTTTCAGCAGGTGTGGGAAACGGGGGTCATGCCCTCCTCATGGAAAGAAGGCCTTATCAAACTAATTCCAAAGGTCCCTTCGCCGTCAAAGTTGCAACACTGGAGACCAATCTCTTTGATGGGCTCCATGTATAAAATCTACTCCAAAGTGCTGGCGAATCGGCTCCACAAGCACCTTCCAGCTATTGTGCATCCTCTCCAATATGGTTTCATTAAGGGCCGCAACATTCTGCATAATATCTTAAATGTGCAAATGGCTATTGACTATGCGCGGCACTCCGGTCAGGAAGTGGTATTGATCCAATTGGACTTGGAAAAGGCGTTTGATTATGTGGACTGGTCTTTCATTGCAGACCTCATGTCGGCTATGGGCTTTGGTACCCGAATGTCCCGATTGATCTACACCATTAGTGCTGAGGCTTCCTCCAGAGTTATGCTTAATGGTGGAGTTACAGAGCCATTTATCCTTGCACGCTCGGTCAGACAGGGTTGTCCTTTGAGCCCTCTCTTCTTTGCCCTGGCGACTCACCCGGTCCTTTCAATGTTATCCTCCATGGCAGCCTCTGCTCAGCTGGCCGGGCTGTCTCTTCCGTTGGGTCAGCACTTCGTTAGCCAATCTTTGGCTGATGACACCTTTATGATTTTGCAGGCGGACAGGGACAACATTCGAAGGGCATTAGATGTTTGGACACTCTTTGGTCAGGCCTCTGGGCTTCGCATCAATGCCCTTAAGTCAGCCATTCTCAGTTGTACGGAGCCTGATTTGCAGTCCTTAGGCTGGCAAGGCCAGGTGGTTTCCCGTGGCTCCATTGTCAGGCATCTTGGATACCCATTGGGGGTGGATGTACGGCCAAAAGCCCTGCTGGAGTGGATTTCACAAAAATTGGCGGCGAAGTTTATGTATTGGAAGTCGCAAGCGTGGCCATTCCATGTCCGCCTCAAAGTGGCCCAGACAATCATGCTTCCAATGCTAACGTATTTCCTGCCTTTGTTGCCATGGACGCCTACTACTTTGAAGGCCCTTACTCATCCCATCCGTTTCATGCTATGGAAGAAGGATTCACCGCAGGCCGACATTTCCTGGATTTCATGGTCACACGCATGTACCCCTAAGCGCATGGGTGGAGGAGCTATTTTGGATGCACACACTCATATGTTAGCTCTCCGTTGGTCCCTTTTTCGTGCCATGTGTGTGGATCATCACCCATGGACCATCATAGCCCGTTATTTTCTTGAGGACAGCGGGCTCCGCCATGGCAACACACGGCTTCGGGCCTCCTGGTGGCATGTCCTTAATGCTGACTCTCGTGTTTCCAGTCCCTCTTCCTCTTTGTTACTGCACTTGGTCGGCTCTTGGAAAGTGGTGCTCCAAAAGGCCCGTTGGCACCCAGTAGGGGACCGCTTGCAGACTAACTCCTTTCAGCTGGAATTGTTGGCAGTATCGAGACTCCTTTCATGGGAAGATAAACATCAACTCAGACCAAGATTTAATCGCATGGCCCGTTTAGGTGTGACGTCGGTTGCGGATGCTACCCTTGCCACTCGCAATGTCCTCGTACCATTTCGGACTGCTCGGCGACTCTTTAAGATCCCGCGTGGATACCGTGATTTATGGGAGCAGCTTTCGTCGATGCTTCAGGGTCGGCAACCCTTTCCTGCCTTGACTGTGGATCGCCCTTGGCAGGACTGGGACCTTGCAGGCCGCCTGAGTCTGGAAAAGGCCTCTACTAATCAGGTGTATCATCTTCTTGTTCAAGATCACCAATGGCTGGGCGAGAAAGCTAACACTGTTTGGGAACTGCGGAAATCGCTGTCATGGTGGCAGAAAACGCTGATGGAGGGCTGGCTAAATAAGACACCTTTCAAATGCAAGGTTTTTCTTTGGCGGGTGATGATTGGTGGTCTTCCTCTGGCCTCGGCCCTTGCCAAGCGTCGCATCTCGAATGGCAATTGTTTCTTCTGTACCACACCGGCGGAATCGGCCCGACATAGTTTTCTCTCCTGCCCGCTCGCCAAGAATATTTGGTCACTCTTGTCGCACATTTGGCGCGCGGTGGTGGGATCCTCGCTAACTCCTTTCGACTGGGTTTTTGTGCGCCCGAAGTATCCCGCACCGCCACAGTTGCATGAGAAGATCTTATTTCACTTTTTCAGATATTGGGGATGCTGGCACATTTGGACCACGCGCAATGCTTTTCTCTTTGATTCGGCCACTAATGTACCCCGACATATTGCCAGGCTTAAAGGGCTCTTGCATTGGCAGCTAGATATTATCCGACACTCCGACTTGCTCCCTCGGGAGGATTTGCATCCGTGGCATATGGCAATTGCCTCTGGGTCGTTGCCATGATTGGTGTAACCTTTTCAGTGCATTACTACGGGGCTTCCCCACACGTTGGCCTAGGGCCCTCGTGTATCTTGTAATTAGAAAAAAGAGAGAGAGAGAGAAAGAGAAAACCTCTTCACATGATGGCTTTGGGCCATCATGTATCTTGTAATCCAGTAATCTTGTATTTTTTTCGTAATTAATATAATTACCTTTTACGAAAAAAAAAAGAGAGAGAGAGAGTCTAGACCTGCGCTGCACTACATTAGTACATAGATGGAGACTTCTTGTGGCATTGATATGGATTTTCTGGATCAGCACTTGGTTGGGGTAGAAGGTAAAGATAACTTGGATTTGGATGAGGAGTCTCGGGTTGAGGACATTCCCAAAGATGTGTTAGAGATTGGCATCCCTTGGATAGGCAAGACACGTGGCAGGTTGCAGCAAGAAGGACACGTGGCAGTTTGGCCGTACGGTGGGTGACATCAGCAGGCAATAGTCAGCGCAGGTGCCATGTGACACAGCATGTGTAGTTAGAGATAGATTTTGGGCAATGCAGCCGACCTCCATTATTTTTGGCATTTCTTTTGGGCTATTTATTTTGCCTAGCCTCCACACACTTTCAATCATTCTAATCATAGAGGACCATGAGTGTCAACAAGTCATCTTTTATACGGAAGCATATCAACAAGTTGAGGCAGCTTCAGATGCAGGTGCAAAATGCAAGGTAATCACTTCTAAGACATGGCGACAACTCTTCTTTCACAATTACCACCTCGTTTCAATGGTTTTTATTTTGCCTTGATTGCCTTAGGGCAGTCGGTGACTCTTCATTGGGAGGAGTTGATTCCCATGGTCTTAGACCAAGAGGAGTAGTTGAAAGGAATCAATGCTTCTAAATTAGAGGCATTGTTAGGTTAGTCCTCTCAGAAGAAGGGAAAGGACTAAAAGAAGGAGGAGGACAAATCCAAGAAGGACAAGGAAAAGGAGTCCACTTGCCACATCTCTGGCAAGATAAGTCACTGGAAGAAGGACTTCCCTGACAAGGAGAAGAAGGAGAAATCTTCAAAGGATTCCGGAGTGGTAGTTGCTCCCCTCATCAATTGATTTCCTCCACTTGGAGGTGGTTGAGGCATTGACCCTGAAGGCCTCTGATGCTGCGTTGACGGCCTCATACACTCGGGAGTGGATTATTGATAGTGGTGCCTCCCAGCACACAACTCCTTTTACAACAGATGTTGCTTATTTGCAACCTTTGCATGGACAGATTCTCATTGGTGATAGTTCTTTTATCCCTATTTGGGGATGGGATAATATGCATCTTATTCCAGATAGGCAAGGTGGTGCCCATACATCCAAGGTGCTTTATGTGCCAGTCTTGGGATACCATCTACTTTCGGTGCACAAGATTTGTGCCCTCGAACTCTTGGTCGAGTTTGATGTGGATTCCTTTTGGATTCTTGATCGTGGATCAAGATAAGTCCTTGCTTCAAGTTATGAGGAGAATAGGCTACAAGTTGTGGTCTTGTTCTGCCTTAACTTCTCTTCTTTTTACCTCTCAGACACAATCCAAGCTTTGGCGTGCTTGGTTTGGCCACCTCAACTATGATTATCTTTGGAAGGCATCTAAGGGACAACTTGTTCGAGGTTTGTTGGATATTGTGGTGAGCCAGCAGCTATGTGTATCTTGCATCCGTGGGAAGTAAACTCCTGATGCTATTCCTAGCAAGGCTTTGAGGTGGTCTTTAGCACACTTGGAGCTTGTTTCTACTGATCTTTGTGGACCAATAAGGACAGAGTTCCTTAAAGGGCACTTGTATTTCATGTTAATTGTGGATGATTACAACAGGATGACATGGGGTTATTTTTTGAAGCTGAAGTTGGAGGCTTTCTCCAACTTTACGGATTGGTTGCTCTTCGAGGAGAACAGATTGGGCCAGAAACTGAGGACCATTCTTGTTTTTGTGCAAATCCTGGTATTCACAAGGAGTTTTCCAACATAAACACCCCTCAAGAGAATGGCATATTGGAGCGGAAGCATCACACTGTGATTGAGATGGCCCATACCATGATGGAGCATCCATAGACGCCTCTGTGTTTATGGGCTAAGGTTGTGGCTACTGCAGTCCACATTCTTAACCAATCCCCTACTTCCATTGTTGCTGATATGACCCCTTATGAGGCGTATTTTGGGTCTAAGCCAGATGTTTCTTATTTCAGGGTCTTTGGGTGTGATGCCTATGTTCACATTCTGAAAACACGTGACAAATTTGAAACAGCTTTCAAAAGGCATATGCTTGTGGCCTATATCTCGTAGTCTCAAGGTTACCGATTGTATGATCCCATTAAGCGGGATGTCTACACGAGCCGTGATATTCCGTTTGTGGAAGTTCCAGCCTCAGAGGGGGGTGAGGAACACCCCGTTCTTGGAGATATGGGTGATAGCTGGGTGCTAGTGACTGTCCCTTTGGAGCCCATGCCTCTTGGGAATTCTTCTTTGGATGAGGAGCCTATCTTTTAGTCATTGGACTCATGGGTTCAGCCCTAGTAGTTGATGGACCTTCTAGAGACTTCTGCAGATGGTGAGTGACGAGGCCTCCTCCTTGTTGGACACGTGACACTCTTCATGACACAGGGATTGAGGGGGTCCTTGAGGAGTGGCAACCACCATTGGATGGCCCGCGGTATTCTTGAAGGAACTGGGCACACCATACTGAGCTTATGTACACTAATTACTGTTTGATGACTCGTTCCATGTAGGATCCATGAAGGAGGCTTTATAGCATGATCATTGGCAGTGAGCGATGGAGAAAAACCTGGAGTCGATTGAGAGGAATGGCACTTCGTACCTTGTGCCTAAGCCTTCTCATCAAAAGATAATGAGTCAAATGGGTCTTCAAGACCAAGTACCGTAGTGATGGCACTTTGGACAAGCACAAGGTCCGCCTTGTTGCTAAAGATTTTGCACAGTACCCAAGTATTGATTTCCATGATACATTTGCCCCTATAACTTGAATGGCTACTCTTCGTGCAACGCTTGCCTTGGCTAGTGATAGGACATGGCTGGTCTATCAGCTTGATGTGAAGTTTGCCTACTTGAAAGGGGAGTTGAAGGAGGAGATCTATGTTGACCAGCGTCCAGGATTCGGGTCTTCTAATGGTAAGGTGTATAGGTTGAGGAAGGCCCTCTATGGCCTTAAGCAAGCTCCCCATGCTTGGAATGAGAAGATTGACTCATTCCTCCAAGAGCGATTGGGGTATTGGCATTCCAAGGCCAACCCCCAGCTTTATGTTCATACCTCAAGTGGAGGTCGTGTGTTGTTTGTTCTTTATGTGGACGACTTCATTGTGACAGGTGACTATGCCTAGATGGTCAAACAAATGAAGTCAGCACTTCATGAGAAGTTTGAGATGACGGATATGGGACTTTCATTTCTTTCTAGGTCATGACATCTATCAGACTCCGAGAGGGATGTTTATTTCCCAATAGCGGTATGTGCAGGAGCTCTGAACTATGTGTGAGATGGAGGGATTCAAGTATATTACGACCCTATGGATTTGACGGCTACAACTCATTTCGATTCTCCTTTGGTGGATGCTACTTGTTACAAGCAATTGGTTGGCTCCTTGATTTGCTTTCTTAATACTCGTGTTGACTTATGTTATGCTGTAGGTGTGCTGGAGGATTTCATGGCTCCTTTGGGAACCCCTAATCTCGGGATCTATTATCCAATAAGTACAGTTGATTTGGCTCTTGGAGAGCTCTTAGCTCGCTCTTTCGAAGTATACACAACATCATGCTCTCATGTTCTAGAAAACTCCCGCCATCATGTCGCGAAGCTACCCCTTGTCACGAAGCGCCAGTCCTCCCTCCCCCCCACCTGCCTTGAGGCCGTGTGCCCCCCGCCCTCCTCGCCTTGAGGCCCGGCCAGGTGGTCACACCACTGATTTGAAGACAACAATTCCCCCCCCCCCCCCCCCCCCTCGAGTTGCTCCTCCCCCCCTGGTAGCACAGTAGCATGATTGGTAGGTTCCCAGTAGGGATGTGCAATGGAAGCCTCTGGTCAGACACCGGCACATTCTGCGACGAGTGCCCCCTAGTCAAACACCTTGCACATCATCCTCTCTAAGGAATCGCTCTTAGCCGTCCGTGCCACAGAGCTGGAGTTGAAAGAAACAACGATCTTTGGTCAGGTGGTTGAACACTCCCCATCAAGGGCCCAGCTGTGGGATTGGCTCCACTCCACGCTGCGCATTGGCACAATGCACATTGTGGAGGTAGTCCTCATGGGCCGAGGGATCTTCATGGTTCGACTCACCTCAGCAGACGCAGCTCGTGAGTCAGTGGAGAGCTCGCCCTATGCCTCCACAAAGGGGGTCATTTACATGGTTCCCTGGTATAGCGGCTTCATAGTGGAGACATTTATGCTTTCACAATAGATTTCTCAGACACACAGTCACCTTACTTTTCCTCCAACTGGTGGTAGAGTATTGCCAGTTAGTGGAGGACTTTGGATGGCTCTTCGGCATAGTTCTTCCTGCCTCCTTTGCGGATGTAGTGACAGCTGCAGGAGTTCCAAAGATACGAGTGGCCGTGAAAGACACAAAGAGTATACCAAAGTTCTCGGAGATTGAGGCAGGAGGTCACTCCTTTAGGAAGTAGGTCATTGTGATTGGGCAACCAGGGTAGTGCATGCGCTGCCACAACTTTGGGCATCATGCAGCAGATTGTACGTGTTTCGGAGCCAAGGCGGCTCCGCTGACAAGCTCGCAGGTGGATGCTGACGGCTTCACATGGGTCCAAGGATGATAGAGAGGGAGACGGCAGGAGGAGCCATAGCCAGCTCCTCAGACGCAACCTTGACAACAGGGAGCAGGAGGGCGAGTGATGCCTCCTTGGCAGAGCACTCCGTAGCCCCCCCCTGCCCACCCCACCCGGCAGGACCACAATCCCCCACATCCACCACCCGTGCCACAGACTACCTCACTTGAGACCCCATAGCCTCCACACCACACGCCCCCCCCTCCCCTCCCCAACCTCCCATGCCCCCCACACTGACCCTGGCCCATAGCTCCCCCCTTCCAGGGCCACCAGTTGCCCCTCCCTCCCCTCCCCCCCTCCCCCCTCCTCCTCGGCCCCCCAAACACCCGCCATGTTTCTCCAACCATCCCACCATCCTTCAATCCTCTTCCCCCCCACCACCTTCCTTGCCGAGCACCCCCCTTGATCCACACCCGGTTCAGGTGATCCCCCCAGACCCACTCCCCCTCCTTCCACAGGAGGTGATGAGCCATACACACCTACGTCCTCCTCGCACCAGCAGTTTTCCCCCTCCCACACAGCCACCAGCTCATCTTTCCTGCCGCTCGTCACACTTTCCTGAGATAGGCACAACTGTTGCCACAAGAGTTCTTCCGCAGTGGAGTTCTTCCGCAGTGGCCCATGGTCCTACTTGACAGTTGCGGAGCATAGAGAGTTTCCACTACCTCTAGAGGTGGGAATCTTCGTGGTTCATAAGTCAAGAAGGGGCAAGGTCCATCTATTAGCACCACTGGATGGACCAAACTACACTTTTTTCCTGCAATCCTCTCACTCAGGGGATTGGACGACAACACAGATAGAGGAGTTGAAGAGTCAGGTGGTGGACCACATCTCCCAGTGAATGGGAGAAGAAGGACTAGCACTGTTTGCATAGCAGTGGCCTGGTTGCATGATGGACATTAACTGTTGGGCTGGTGTCGAGGTCCCACACTTGAGCATTATCTTTCAAGCCCCTCCATAGTGGAGAGCTCCGAGGGATGTGATCAAGTGGCCCTTGGCATAGGCGGCCCGTTTCTACCAGTTTATAGAGTCACGAGTCTCAACATGGTTGATAGATGCATTGATAGTACCACCTGGAGCATCTATCACCCCTATGGTCCGCCAACCGAGGGCCACCATGGGGGATTGGAGTTCGCCGTCCAGACTTGCAGCAAAGCGTACTTGCGTGCCCCATAGGTTTTATGTGGGAGAGTGGGGAGGCTCTTGTGGAGGCCATATATGGTAGTTGGTGGGCACCACGTTGTTCACTGCCCGGTTCTCCTGACACTTGATCCTCGAGCATCTACCCTAGACACACGATCTTGTCGGATCCCTAACTTGATCTATAGGAGGGAGGAGGTGACGAGACAGATAGAGAAAATTTGGACCAGGGAGTGGGGCACGAGAGACCATTCGCAGAGGAGGTTAATGAGATCCTAGATGAGTCGAGCAGAATCTGCCAAGAGGCAGTCATACAGGCCAGGCAACAGAGCTGAGAGGAGGAGAAAGCACTCCAGCGGGACCTTGCAGCCACGTAGAGATTATCATAGGAGGTAGTAGGGGATCCCACTCTCCACGCACAGGAGGTGCGCGCGTGAATAGCCATTGTTGGCCTAGAGGACATGTGCTCGGAGTTCTCTTTCCGCACCTCAGTAGCTTTTTGGGTACGAAAGGGGGACATGATGCGTAGGGAGTTTTTCTAGGTGCACCAGCCTTGCACCTCAGGAGAGCAGATACGCAGCCTTCGAGATCAGTATGGGAGGACTCGTTCTAGCCCAGATGAGGTGATGGAGATTGCCATCGACTACTATAGATGCCTTTTCCAACAGGAGATAGCCTCAGCTAGGGGACAACGATGTAGACAAGTTTGGGATCACATCCCGTCCCTTGTCACAGAGGAGATGGGATGCTCCCTCCTAGCCCCCTTCACAGAGAAGGAACTGGAGGAAGCTTTCCATACACAGGACGGGCAGAAACGCCTAGGAGAGGATGGCCTCTCTAAGGCCTTTTTCACTACCTATGGGGAAGTGGTGAAGGACCCCCTACTGATGGCCTTCCAGGAGATTTTCACTTCAGGACAGATGCCAGGGAGTCTTTTAGCAGGCCTTATCAGTCCTCTCCGCAAAGGGGAAGACCGGTTGGAGCTTTCCCAGTGGAGACCAATGACCTTATTGTCGGTGGCCTATAAGGCACTAGCAAAGATGATTGGTAGGCGACTACGCCCCGTGCTTCCAGACATCATCCATGACACAGACATGCTTTGTCCAGGATAAGAGCATCCTAGACAATGTATTCACCTTCTTTGAGGCGACAGAGTGGGCTCAACACAGTGTGTAGAGATTGGCTGTACTACTCTTGGATTCCGAGAAAGCTTATGACAAGGTGGATCGGGATTTCCTAGAGGGCACCATGGTGAGGTTGGGTTTCCCCCAGGCTTGGATTCGCGGGGCCTCCGCACTTTGCAAATCGGTCACCATTAGGGTTCTCATAGGTGGTAGGCGAGGGGAGGAGTTTCAGCTAGAGAGATCGGTCCAGTAGGGCTACATCTTGGCCTCGTACCTGTTCCTACTCTTTGCAGAGGTGATGTCTCACTTTCTCAGGTCATGTGTGAGTGGATTACGTGGCCTCTGACTTCTAGTGAGAGAGGAGACTGAGTTGTTAGACTCAGAGTATGCAGATGATACAACATTCTACATAGAGGACGATGAGTTGATGCTGGAGAGAGTGAGGCTTGCTCTTGACGTGTTCTGTTCTGCAGCGGGAGTGAAAATCAACTAGTGAAAGTCAGTTGGTTTCCTCACAGACCCGGACTCTAGCACGGAGTGGGGTATCCACTTGGGATTTAGATGGGTGAGTAGAGGGCAGACCGTCTGGTACCTAGGGTTCCATGTGGAACTCGACATCACTCCCGCCTAGCAGTTTCTTCCAGTCCTCGATTCTATTCGGAGGAAGCCGACCTACTCGAGCATGGCTCACCTCTCACTAGCCGGCCGAGCCCTGGTGGTTAACTAGGTTGTCCTAGCGACAGCCTAATACATCGCCTCGTGTTGGTGCATCTCCTAATCCTGCATAGTGCAGCTTCGCCGCTTAGTGCGGAATTTCCTTTGGTCCGGGTCATGGTTTGGGTCAGATGGCTCTAGGGATTCCAGGGCCAAGGTGGCATGGGCAACCATCATACGGTATCGGTCAGAGGGAGGGCTTGGGATCATAGACCCAGAGTATCAGAGTATGGCCCTCTTAGGCAAGCTGGTTGTTTGCGGCCTCACACCGGGAGGGCAGACCTGGAAGGTCCTATTGTTTGCAGGAGGGTCTTTAGGATTGTAGACCGGGGCTTGGCGGTGAGTGGAGGCCGTCCTTGAGATGGATCTTCACGTTAGCCCAGATCACCCCCCCAGATCACCTTTCCTACCCAGCTTGCTCCGTGTGTAGCGGGGCCTCCGTAAGGCCCTAATCCAGAGCCCCCTAGGTTGTCAGGAGAAGATAGACTGTCAGACGGTGATTTGGAATCCCCACGTCAGAGATCTGGAAGGGGCACATATTGGCAAGCGCTCCTACATCCATTGGGCTGGTTGGGAGGCTGGCCCGGCTTGTACCATCAGGACATGGTGGGAGGTGTATAGAATGGTGGACGAGGAGGTGCTATAGCGAGTATCAGGCTGCCAGAGAGGAGTAGAGTTGAGGAGAAGGGAGATAGACGTAGCAATACCTCAGGAGTGGCTTGCACCCCAGATACGGGAGCCAATAGAGCCCGAGGAGGTATGGGCCGCTAGGTTTTCACCAGCAGGCATTCTTCTACAAATGGCAAGTAGAGTGGGCGGTGCTCCACCTTGGACCTTCTTCACCCTAAAGGAGGGGGGGCGTCTAGCTCTTGATAGAGGGCAGCAGGATGAGGGGATAGTTGTCTTTTCATGGAAAAGGAGCCGGGTGATTGGCCTTTAGGGGAAGACATGGCGGCTGGACCCTTTTGTCTTGTGGCAGGAGCTTAGGGAGTGGCGCCTCTAGATCTGGGAGGGCATGCCACTTGATGAGTTGGAGTGGGATCTGGGAGAGTGGCTATGGCCGGCCACTGCGGTCACCAAGAAGCCACTGAGGTTCTTGAAGTACACTGCCAGGATTGGCAAACACGTACTGATGCAGGAAGATATGGATTGGGTGCCGTCACGTAGCAGGCACTGGGCGGAGCACAGTGAGAGAGGAAGGCAGGATCGAAGCTCAGCACAGAAAACAGTAGATAGTAGAGAGTGAAGCACGACACCCAATGATAATAGACTGAAAGAGTGTCAACTGAAAGTACAAGGTACAATCCTTAAACCTTAGGGTTGTAGGGGGGTGTTCACACCCGAACACGGTAAGTGCCCTTAAGTGGGTCATAAGCACATACGAAATAATATCATAAGTCTGGGGGAAAAAACCTCTCCTATCGAGAGTAAAAAGTGCCCCAGTGTCCTATTGATCACCGACACTCCGATGTGAGTGTAGGTGTAAGTGAGGCGTGAGTGAAATATCCATGAGGTGCGAGTGAAATACCCAACAAACCCCCTTGGAGTGAAGAGTGATCAAGAGTACAAGGATCATCCGCCACCAAAGGAGATCAAATTTAAAGCATGGCGAAATGCTTCAAATTTGTCACGAGGAAGAGCTTTGGTAAAGATGTTTACCACATTACTGGTGGTAGGACAATAGACAAGGTTGATATCACTTACATGTAGCCTCTCTCTGACAAAGTGATAATGTATCTCAATGTGTTTCGTGCGTGGATGAAACACTGGGTTTTGTGCCACTGCAATGGCACTCTGACTTTTAGTGAACAAAGGAGTAGGCTCCGTAACAGATACATCCACATCAACAAGCAAGCGTCTAATCCATACACATTCAACTGTGGTAGTGAATGCTGCCTTGTATTTAGCTTCACATGATGATATGGCAACAATGGACTGTTTCTTGCTAAGCCAAGATATGCAAGACAAGCCAAGAAAGAAATAATTGCCACTAGTGGAGTGACGTGAATCATAATCACCAACCCAATCAGAATCACTGTAAGCATGTAACTGCAGTGGTCCCCCTTTGGCATAAAGCAATCCAAGAGATCTAGTACCCTGCAAATAATGGAAGACACGCTTAACAGCTTGCCAATGTGACATGCGTGGCTGATGCATATATTTGCTTAGGTCTGAAACTGCAAATTGTATATCTGGCCTAGTGTTGCATAAGTAAATAAGACATCCAATTGCTGGAGCATATGTGTATATATCAAACAAATCACTGTCATCATGTAATGACAGTTTAAGTCCAGGTTTCATTGGTGTACAAACTGACTTGCAATCTTGTAAGCCAAACTTCTCAAGAAGTTTACTGATGTATCTTGATTGTGATAACCCAATACCTCTAGCATCATGTATAAACTGAAGGCCCAAGTAATAATGCAAAGACCCCAAGTCTGACATGTCAAAATTTTGCTTAAAATTTTGTTTAAATGCTGAAATCTGATCAGCATGTGTCCCTGTAAGCAAGAGATCATCAACATAAAGACAAATGATCAGCATGGATCCTCCCTCTTTACATACGTAAAGGGTAGACTCAGATGAGCTGTTTATGAACCCTTGGCTAAGCAAAAAAGCATCTATCTTTGCATACCAAGCTTTAGGAGCTTGTTTCAAACCATACAAAGCTTTTTTCAGCTTGCAGACTAAGTGTTCCAAGCCCTCAACTACAAAACCAATGGGTTGCTGCACATATACTTCCTCATGAAGTTCCCCATGTAAAAATGCAGTTTTAATATCCAATTGATGCACAGTCCATCCATAATGAGTATCCAAAGCAACCATAGACCTGATGGTTGTCATATGGGAAGTAGGAGCAAATGTCTCCTCATAGTATATGCCTTTCTTCTGTGCACAGCCTTTGGCTACAAGCCTTGCCTTGTATTTGTCAATGGATCCATCTGCATTCCGTTTCAACTTATAGACCCATTTTGTTCCAATGGCTTTCTTCCCAAATGGCAAAGACACCAAATCCCATGTTTGATTCTTAGTGATAGAATCCAATTCAGCTTTCATTGCTGCCATCCAATGCACACTCTGTTGTGCATCTTCAAAACATTCAGGCTCTTCTTCATCAAGGGTGCTTGCTGCGATAACAAACTCCATGGTATGTGTAATATCATGCATACGAGCTTGCCTTCTAGTACGACCAGCCATGGGTGCATCCAGATGACTATCTTTCATAGTCTGTAAATACCATCTAGGCATTTGTCTTGCATCCTGACTGTGCATAAGCTCTTGCTGAATTTCACTTTCAGCACTTTGCTGAATATTCAGATCAGCCAATGGCTGATTTTCTGCATTTTCCAAAGGAGTACCTGGCTGAACATTGAGTTCACTTGCTGAAACTCCAGCTAAATCACCAAATGTAATGGGCAGCAGCCCTTCAAATACATCACGGGCAGCCTGATATGTGTCTAAACCAGCAAGGGACAATTTTGATTTTTCATCAAATAGTACATCCTACTGACAAAAACCTTTTTTCGAGACAGGATCATAGAGTCTGTACCCTTTGCTCTCACTGCTATATCCCATAAAAATGCATTTGGCAGCCTTGTTATCCAACTTTTTCCTGAGTACCTTTGGAATATGTGCATATGCAAGGCACCCAAAGGTACGAAAGTGTCCAACAGAAGGTTTCCGGCTATTCCAAGCCTGAAAAGGTGTAATTTTCTTCAATGTTTTGGTGGGGCATCTGTTCAAAACATGGCAAGCACACATGACGGCTTCCATCCAGAAACTATGAGGCAAGCTCTTTGCCTTTAGCATACATCTAGCCATCTCCATGAGTGACCGATTCTTTCTCTCTGCAACACCATTCTGTTGTGGAGTATAAGCAGTAGTGTACTGATGGACAATGCCCTTCTGCTTCAAAAAGGAATTCAGTATAGAGGACATGTATCCCCCCCCCCACCCCCCGTCCGAACGGAGAGTCTTAATTTTACAATCAGACTGGTTTTCAACAAGTGCCATAAAAACCAAGAATGCATCATACACTTCTGACTTTTTGACCAAAGAGTAGACCCAGCAAAATCAAGTAAAGTCATCAATAAAAGTCACAAAATAGTAACATCCTCCCAATGACTTTATTTGCATAGGTCCACATATATCTGAATGCACTAACTGCAATCTGGTTGTTACTCTAAAAGCAACATCACGAGAAAACGAAAAACGATGCATTTTCCCCAAAATACATCCTTCGCACAAGTGCTCAGGAGGTCCCTCCAGTAGAGGTAATCCATCTAGCATTTGCGTACGCTGTAAGAGCATCAAGCTTTCGAAGTTCACACGCCCCATCCTAGCATGCCATAACTCTGCCTGTATCATAGCAGGAGTAAGAGTGGATGTCAAATACGCTGACTGATCAACTGAAAGAGCATTCAACTCGTATAACCCATGACATAAAGTGCCTGTCAAGACCAAAGTCATGTGTTCTTTGTCTCTCACCATGCATCGGTCATCATCAAATGTGACCTGCAATCCACAACGTGCCAAAGAAGAGAAATAAAGCAAATTCTTCTTTATGCCAGCACAAATAAAGCATCCTGTAGGCGGAGAATAGAGCCATCAATGGCTGTGAGTACAATCTCCCCAATACCTCTAACAGGGTATGATGCATTGTTGGCACACTGTACAGACTTGCCAACTGGAGCTGCATGAACATATGCAAATAAATCTCTGCGAGATGTAATATGCCTAGAAGCACCACTGTCAAAAAACCAAGTGCCTGCATCCTCAGTAGAGCTGAATGCTCAATCTGCCTAAGAGGTGTCATAACTGCATGTATAGAAGCAATAGTTTGCAACAAAGGACGCGGACTCAGTAGCAATGGAAGGAGTATTAGAAACATATATTCCTGACTCCTTTTTTTTCTCTTTGGCAATGCGCTTTCTGCACTAAGTGATGTAGTGGCCTGGCTTCTTACAATAATGGCATTTGCCCTTTTTGGCTTGCGTGCCCCCTTGTTTTTTGTTTGCCTGTGATGTGCCAAAAGTCCCAGAACTCTACGGAGCATTCTTTACTTGGCTGCCTTTGCCCTTTTGTCTAGCCATAAAAGCCTGCTCAGAGGCTATAGCATCCACACCACTATTCCTCCGTGTTTGCTCCTCCTCTAGAAGCAAACTGACTAACTGAAGAAAAGTAATTGGCTGCGCGGCAATCCTCATGGTGAGGTTTAAGGCCGTATGAAAAGCCAAGTACGAAGGAGGTAATGAGTTCAAAGTGGTGGATATCATCTGTGCATTCGAATAGTACTCATCAAGATTCATGAGTTGCTCTCGCAAGTCTTGAATTTTGTTCAAGTGATCCTGAATAGAATCACCTTCATCCATTTTCAATGTCTCTAGCTCTTTCTTTAAGAAAGAGATGCGAGTCTCATTCTTGCCTACAAACATTTGCTCCAAAGTTAGCCAAGCTTCTCGTGAAGAAGTTGCTGAACGAATATGGGGAATGATTGACCGCTAAACTGCCAATGCAATCAGCGCGACAAAGCCTGGGCATCCCGTGTATCCCATGCTTTTTGAGCTGCTATTCTTTGGGGAAGTGGCTGAAGTGGAGCAGGCTGAGGTGCCCATGGTGCACGTTCTCCTGGAGGAGGAGTAGCTGGAGCCACAACTCCAGGTCGAGCTTCGTCTCCACTAACATAGTCCCAAAGATTTTTAGCCACAAGTACATTCTTCATCATGAAAGACCAAAGTGAATAGTTATTTCCATCCAATCTTTCCTCCTTGGATACATAGGTGAAAACATCTCCTCCCTAGATACATAGGTGAAAACATCTCCTCCCTGATTTGCCATGATTTTTCAATTACCAAAAGATGCAAAAGAGCAATGTCAAAGCAGAATTTCACTGGAAATCTTTCAGAAATTGCAGGAAATAACTTTCTGCAATTAGTGTATAGAGGTGCACTCTGTCAAAACTGTCTTTTATGCACGCATTCCAACGTGCAATCAGTGTTCAGCAATACTGTACCAGCAAAATCCCCAAAATCTCCTTGCCTCGGGTTTGTCAAAACAGTCTGTCAGTGACTGTAACTGCAGTGCATATGCCAATCTTCCCAAAAAACATAAAAGCCCCAAAATTTTTTATGAATGTGCCCAGAAATTTGCATCGACCGTGTCCTTGACACGTATTTTGAATTCTGTGCTTGTGCTGTGGGAACCCCTGCTTCCAGAAATTTTTGTGCTGGAATTTATTTAAAAAAAAAAACCCATAGAAATTACGCCTGGCTGGCAGATTCAGACGGGCTGCCGTTTTGGAGGTCACCGGCGAGGCCTAGGGGATCGAAGAACTTGCCACCCGGGTAGCCCTGCAGGCCCATCGCGTTGGCGAAGTTCTGGGCGGTCCGTGGCCAAGGCGTCGCTTACTCTAGAGCTTGCGCGTTCAGGCGGCACTTTGGCTGAGCTGGCGGGTGACGTGGGGGCATGCTGCAATTGGCAGGCAACGTGTGGCGAGCTTGACGGCTGGTCAGATGAATGTTTGGTGGGTTCGTGCAGCAGCTAGCGGGCAACGTGGCTGCTGCAGACTGACGTCGCAGGGCAGGGGCAGTGGTGCTGGGCGAGGAGCTGCTAGAGATGGGCAGCTCTGGCGCAAGCGTGCAGGGTAAAGGCAGGAGCTGCCGCTGAGTTTGGGCACCTTGTGGTGGACCTGTCGGGTACAGGACGACCTGGCTGCTGACGAGCTCCTTTGCTGACTGGTGCTGGCTGGAAGATGAGCTGAACAGAGCTTAGCTGAGCTGAACGAAACCTCTGCTGAACAGAGCCAATGCTGCTCTGATACCAAATGTGAGAGAGGAGGGCAGGATCGAAGCCCAGCGCAGAAAACAGTAGACAATAGAGAGTGAAGCACAACACCCAATGGTAATAGACTGAAAGAGTGTCAACTGAAAGTACAAGGTACAAACCTTAAACCTTAGGGTTGTAGGGGGGTGTTCACAACCGAACATGGTAAGTGCCCGTAAGTGTGTGTCATAAGTACATACAAAATAATACCATAAGTATGGGGGAAAAAACCTCTCCTACCGAGAGTAAAAAGTGCCCTAGTATCCTACTGATCACCGACACTCCGATGTGAGCGTAGGCGTAAGTGAGGCGTGAGTGAAATACCCAACAAGCATCACGGAGCCTCACGCAGCCTTTTCGGGACAGACCTTTTGGCTCCGCCACACATCATGTATACTTGAACTTACATCCCTCCTACCAGCTTTGCTACTTCATCCAAACCAGTTGGTGAGGCTAGCCACCTCTTTGATCATAGAGGACATACAACATTTGGGACAACTCGCAACCCATCTTCGTCATCTTAGTCAGGCCTAGTGCCAAGCTCTTACAACTCTTGTGAGTCGCATATAAATCAAAACCCTCTCTTGTTTCTCCATTTGGTGTGAAGGATTCGAATGATTTTTTGTATGTAGACTTCAATAGAGGGAGCTCACAAAGTAGACATCCTTCATCAAATATATCTACATCTTCTATTTCATTTGAGTATATAAGCCACTCTTCTCAAATCCCTTGCATCCCACCCTCTTCTAGCCCACACATCGATTTCCTCTCTTCTTCATTTCAAAACCTTCGATTACACTCCACATCTGTATCTTCCACGCTGAGAGTTGGAAGGATCTACGCTTGGGCCACGAACTTGTCTGGCACTTTCAAAGGTAAATTTTTTTAAATTTTTATCTTTTTTTAAATTCCAGAATTCATTTCTGGACAAAGGGGCTTCAGCTTGGGTAGACACAGAACTGTGAATATGTGTCCTTGACACAGTTGATGCAAATTTCTGAGCAAAATTATTAGAAATTTTGGGGCATTTGTGTTTTTTGAGTACATTGGCACGTGTACTACAGTCTGAGTCACTGATAGACTATTTTGGACAAATTCGAGGCAAGAAATTTTGGGGATTTTGCTGATACAATGTTGTTGAACATTGAATGCACCTTGGATTGCGTGCATTACAGACAGTTTTGACAAAATACACCTGAGTGTACTAATTGCAGTAAATTATCTGTTGTAATTTCTGGAAATTTTGAGATTTCCAATTTGGTCCTGCTTGGACATTGCACTTTTGCTTCTTTTGGTAATTGATTATCATGGCAAATCAGGGAGGAGATGTCTTTACCTATGTATCCAAGGAGAACAGATTGGATGGAAACAACTACTCACTTTGGTCCTTCATGATGAAGAATGTGCTTGTGGTGAAAAATCTTTGGGATTATGTCAGTGGAGAAGAAGTTCCGCTCGGAGTTGTGGCTCCAGCTACTCCTCCTCTACGAGGACGTGGACAATGGGCACCTTAGCTTGCTCCACTTCAACCACTTCCCCAAAGATCAGCAACTCAAAAAGCATGGGATACACGGGATGCACAAGCTTTGTCGCTAATTACATTGGCAATTCAACGGTCCATCACCTCTACATTCATTCAGTAGCTTCTTCACAAGAAGCTTGGCTAACTTTGGAGCAGATGTTTGCAGGTATGAATGAGACTCGCATCTCTTTCTTAAAGAAAGAGCTAGAGACAGTGAAAATGAATGAGGGTGATTCTATTCAGGATCACTTAAACAAAATTCAGGACTTGCGTGAGCAACTCATGAATATTGATGAGTACTATTCAGATGCACAGATGATATCTACTACCTTGAACTCATTACCTCCCTCATACTTGGCTTTTCATACGGCCTTAAACCTCAACATGAGGATTGTCGCATAGCCGATCACTTTTCTTCAGTTAGTTAGTTTGCTTCTAGAGGAGAAGCAAACAATAAGAAATAGTAGTGTGGATGCCATAGCGTCTGAGCAGGCTTTTATGGCTAGACAAAAGGGCAAAGGTAGCCAAGTAAAGAATGCTCTGCAGAGCTCTGGGACTTTTGGCACATCACAATAAAGTAAAAAACAAGGGGGCACACAAGTTAAAAAGGGCAAATGCCATTATTGCAAGAAGCCAAGCCACTACATCACTGAGTGCAAAAAACGCATCACCAAGGAGGAGTCAGGAATGTTTGTTTGAGATGCTCCTTCCACTGCTACTAAGTCTGCATCCGAGTTATGGCATGCTCGGATGGGGCATATGAACTCTGGTAGCTTGATGCTCTTACAACGTACGGAGATGCTAGATGGATTACCTCTTCTGGATAGACCTCCTGAGCACTTGTGCGAAGGATGTATTTTGGGAAAAATGCATTGGTTTTCATTTCCCCGTGATGTTGCTTTTAGAGCAACAGCCAGGTTGCAGTTAGTGCATTCAGATGTCTGTGGGCCTATGGAGACAAAGTCATTGGGAGGATATTACTGTTTTGTGACTTTTATTGATGACTTTACACAATTCTACTAGGTCTATTCTTTGGTAAAAAAGTTAGAGGTGTATGATACATTCTTGGCTTTTGTTGCACTTGTTGAGAACCAATTTGGTTGTAAAATTAAGACTCTCTGTTCGGACCGAGGGGGGGGGAATACATGTCCTCCATGCTGAGTTCTTTTTTGAAGCAGAAGGGCATTGTCCATCAGTTCACTACTGCTTATACTCCACAGCAGAATGGGGTTGCAGAGAGGAAGAATCGGTCACTCATGGAGATGGCCAGATGTATGCTGAAAGCAAAGAGCTTGCCACACAGTTTTTGGATGGAAGCTGTCATGTGTACTTGCCATGTTTTGAATAGATGCCCCACCAAAGCATTGAAGAAAATTATACCTTTTGAAGCTTGGAACAGCCAGAAACCTTATGTTGGACACTTTCGTACCTTTGGGTGTCTTGCATATGCACACATTCCACAGGTACTCAGGAAAAAGTTGGATAACAAGGCTGCCAAATGCATTTTTGTGGGATATACTAGTGAAAGCAAAGGCTATAGACTATATGGTCCTATTTCTAAAAAGGTGTTTGTCAGTAGGGATGTACTATTTGATGAAAAATCAAAATTGTCCCTTGCTGGTTTAGACACATATCAGGCTGCCTGTGATGTATTTGAAGGGCTGCTGCCCATTACATTTGGTGATTCAGCTGGAGTTTCAGCAAGTGAACTCAATGTTCAGCCAAGTACTCCTTTGGAAAATGCAGAAAATCGGCCATTGGCTAATCTGAATATTCAGCAAAGTGCTGAAACTGAAACTCAGCAAGAGCTTATGCATAGTCAGGAGGCAAGACAAATGCCTAGATGGTATTTATAGACTATGAAAGATAGTCATCTGGATGCACCCATGGCTGGTCGTACTAGAAGGCAAGCTCGTATGCATGATACTGCACATACCATGGAGTTTGTTATGGCAGCAAGCACACTTGATGATGAGGAACCTAAAAGTTTTGAGGATGCACAACAAAGTGCGCATTGGATGGCAGCAATGCAAGCTAA
Source organism: Lygodium microphyllum (assembly GCF_053477565.2). NCBI lineage: Eukaryota > Viridiplantae > Streptophyta > Polypodiopsida > Schizaeales > Lygodiaceae > Lygodium > Lygodium microphyllum. The sequence continues at coordinate 153,829,008 of NC_141141.1, read as the reverse complement.
ATTGGATTCTATCACTGAGAATCAAACATGGGATTTAGTGTCTTTGCCCTTTGGGAAGAAAGCCATTGGAACAAAATGGGTCTACAAGCTGAAATGGAATGCAAATGGATCCATTGACAAATATAAGGCAAGGCTTGTAGCTAAAGGCTATGCACAGAAGAAAGACATTGACTATGAGGAGGCATTTGCTCCTACCTCTTGAATGACGACCATCAGGTCTATGGTTGCTTTGGCTACCCATTATGGATGGACTATGTATTAGTTGGATATTAAAACTGTATTTTTACATGGGGAACTTCATGAGGAAGTAGTACAGTAGCCCATTGGTTTTGCAGTTGAGGGATCGGAACACTTGGTTTGCAAGCTGAAAAAAGCTTTATATGGTTTGAAACAAGCTCCTAGATCTTGATATGCAAAGATAGATGCTTTCTTACTTAGCCAAGGTTTCATAAACAGCTCATCTGAGTCTACTCTTTACGTATGTAAAGAGGGGGGATATATGTTGGTCATTTGTCTATATGTTGATGATCTCTTCCTTACAGGGATACATGCTGATCAGATTTCAGCATTCAAACATAATTTGCAACAAACTTTTGACATGTCAGGCTTGGGGTCTTTGCATTATTACTTGGGCATTCAGTTCATACATGATGCTAGAGGTATTGGTTTATCACAGTCAAGATATGTTGGTAAACTTCTTGAGAACTTTGGCTTACAGGATTGCAAGCCAGTCTGTACATCAATGGAACCTGGACTAAAGCTGTCATTACATGATGACAGTGATTTGTTTGATATACACACATATGCTTCAGCAATTGGATGACTTATTTACCTATGCAACACTAGGCTGGACATATAGTTTGCAGTTTCACTCCTGAGCAGATATATGCATCAGCCACGCATGTCACATTGGCAAGCTATTAAGCATGTCTTTTGTTACTTGCAGGGTAGTAGATCTCTTGGATTGCTTTATGCCAAGGGGGGGCCACTGCAGTTACATGCTTACAATGATTCTGATTGGGCTGGTGATTATGATTCACATCACTCCACGAGTGGCAATTGTTTCTTTCTTGGCTCATCTTGCATATCTTGGCTTAGCAAGAAACAATCCACTGTTGCCACATCGTCATGTGAAGCTGAATACAAGGCAGCTTTTACTACCGCAATTGAATGCGTATGGATTAGACGCTTGCTAGATGATCTGGATGTATCTGTTACGGAGCCTACTCCTTTGTTCACTGACAGTCAGAGTGCTATTGTAGTGGCACGGAACCCAGTGTTTCATGCACGCACGAAACACATTGAGTTACATTATTATTGTGTTAGAGAGAGGCTACATGTAGGTGATATCAATCTTGTCTATTGTTCTACAATCAGTAATGTGGCAGACATCTTCACCAAAGCTCTTTCTTGTGACAAATTTGAAGCATTTCGCAATGCTTTAAATTTGATCTCCTTTGATGATAGATGATCCTTGTACTCTTGATCACTCTTCACTCTAGGGAGGTGTGTCGGGTATTTCACTTACGTCTACACTCACATAGGAGTGTTGGTGATTAATAGGACACTAGGGCCCTTTTTACTCTCGGTACGAGAGGTTTTTCCCCCAGACTTATGGTCTTATTTCGTATGTGCTTATGTTACACACTTACGGGCACTTATTGTGTTCGGGTGTGAACACCCCCTACAACCCTAAGGTTTAAGGGTTGTACCTTGTACTTTCAGATTACACTCTTTCAATCTATCGCATTGGGTTTCGTGCTTCACTCTTACACTGTCTACTACACTTTGTGCTGAGCTTTGATCCTCTCTTCATCTCACACTCGACACCACACGAAGACTGACATCCGGCTCTATTGACATCCACAGTTGAGAGGAGGTTGCTACTCTTCTTGACATTCTATAGGTTTTGGCACTTGTTTTCGACATCCACCTTTCCTCCCTTGTTATACCTCCTCCTTTTGCATTGCATGATTTCCACATCTTTGTAAAGGGTGCTTGGGCGAGTGAACAATTTCCCATGAGGGACACTATCCAAGTGGCATCTACAACATAAGCATTTCACAGCATATAGCATACTCATTGTGCAGAGCACCACTAGACGGATCATAAGTTGTTTCCACTAGCGGTTTTTACATCGCACCACCATTACTTGATCACCCTTTCCTTGTCCTCGACAACCTTGAGTGGATGGGTAGTTTTTCTGTTTTGAGATAGGTTGGATCTAACCATCCCTTCTCACTCTCCCATATGGTACAGTTACTTAATTGACTGTAAACCATCTCTCAAAACACCTTTACCCAAAACACACACACACACACACACGTGCGCGTGCACAAAACAAAACAAAACAAAGTTCATTGTGGTTTCATCTGCCTTTGCAAGACTTAGTAGGCCACTGGGTAACTGATGCATACCCTTTGTCCAATACCCTATCCTCTCTAAGGTGACTACTTGGACTCCCTTGGTAAGATAACCATCGCCTCTATAGTCTTGGTAGGCCACTGGGCAGCCACCATATCTGCCTTTGCAAGACTTAGTAGGCCACTGGACAACTGATGCATACCCTTTGTCCAATACCCTATCCTCTCTGCTTGGACTCCCTGGTAAGATAACCATCACCTCTATAGTCTTGGTAGGCCACTGGGCAGCCACCATGTACCCTTTGTCCGATACCCTCGCTACTTTGGGGTGGGACACCTTGGGCAGCCTTCCTTTCTAGCCCTATTTTGGGCCTAAGATGGGGTGTTGAGCTAAGAAATACATTACATGCTGATTAGCCTCTTAAACAACCCCAAAACACGCTTATTTAATCAAAGATACAAAAAGGGTATGTGGTTCGAGAGAGTTTTTGACCCTAATTTGGGAGGGTCCATCTACATCTATAAATAGACAAGCTTCCTCCATTCAATCTTCATCCTTTTGTGCAGGTTTCTCGCTCTATCATGTAGATTTCAACCATCGGCCACCTACCATCTGCTATCTAGTCATCACCAATTGCAACCTATCACTATCCAACCCTAGGCCGAGGCCGCCGGTTTCCCATAGCCATCACCCAGTTATTTGGAGGTCTCTATCTATTGCGTCATCATAGCACCTGATTAGCCCGCGTTTTCAACATCTGGTGCCAAGCAACAAGCTGCTGTCATCTTTCCCACTAGACGACTACTGTAGTACCTGTGTTTTTGCTGTCCAACAAGCCACTACATCAGCAAACACCTCTCTTGTTGTTGCTTGATAGTTCTCTCTCTTGGGTGATATCAGTTTTCAGCCTTCTCTAGCAGTACATTGCTGTGTTTACCATATTTCAACCTCTAATTGGTGTGTTTTGGTGACCAGCCTGCTACCCTTTATTATTCAGCACTCTCTCATCTCTGACTAGTGGTTACAATACTTGGGATCCATCTTCAGTGGTGGATGTCACTCTCCGACACTATTGCTCTGTTCTTGGGCAATTTATACATTCTTCATTCCTTGTCAATTTTCATTCACTTCAAAGTTATGTTCTTCTCTCACCTTCTGCTTGTGTTTGTTTTTGTGTTTTCAGTTGTGAGTTTTGCATGTTTGTGTTTGTATCATTGTGTTTCTGTCGTGGTTGTAGAGTTTGTGTTTCCTCAATGTAAATCCTAGTAGCTACTCCATAGTTTTCTTCACAGAGGGCAAGTCGGCTAGGTGGGAGGAAGAGCCTGGATACGTGAGATCCCATGGAGTGACGACTCTACCAACAGCATCAAAAGCCAATTGAGCTGGAGGGTCGTGGGCATGTGGCGATGATTAGGATGATTGCTAATGTTGTTGGTCTTTGCGGGCCGATGGGTCCTTGACAACAGCATGGACTTAAGTGGTAGGTGCATTTGAGGATTTGTCTCGATGACACGAATAAGTGTAGAGGGGGTGTTGCAAAGGAGAAGGGTCAACGAGTACTATGGGGACAAAAGTCTCATTTACCTTTCCTTTGTTGCATGGGGTTTCCGTCCACCCCTGGGTATCCAGGTCTGTAGAAGTAGCAAGTTGCTTGTCTTAGGATTGACTAGGCTAAATAGTCAGTTGCTGGGTAAAGGGAGGGGATGTCTCTCTCTCTCTCTCTCTCTCTCTCTCTCTTTTTTTTCGTAAAGGGTAATTGTATTAATTACGAAAAAAAGTACAAGTTTACTTGATTACAAGATACATGATGGCACTAAGCCATCATGTGAAACGGTTCTAGTTCTAAGAGTTACAAGGTCATGGCAAAGATATAGAGGAAATTGCCATATGCCAGGGACGCAAGTCCTCCCGGGAAAGTAAGTCAGAATGCTGAAGAAGATCTATCTGCCAATACAAGAGGCCCTTAAGCCTAGCAATATGCCGCTGAACATTACAGGCGGAATCAAAAAGAAAAGCATTCCGAATGGTTCCCCAATATCGAAGAAAGTGAAACACGAGCTTCATATGTGGCTGTGCCGATGTTGGATATTTGGGCTGCACAAAGACCCAATCAAAGGGCCTTAGCGAGAAACCAACCACTGCTCTCCATACGGCTGACAAGAACGACCATATTTTCTTAGCGATAGGGCAAGAAAGAAATCGGTGATGGGCAGATTCGACATTGGTGGTGCAAAAGAAACAATTGCCATTGGATATTCGTCGCTTGGAAAGAGCCGAAGCAAGCGGAAGACCCCCAATCATCACCCTCCAAAGGAAGACCTTATATTTGAAGGGTGTCTTGTTCAGCCACCCTTCCATCATAGTTGCCCTCCACCATGACCGGGATTTACGCAATCCCCAGAGCGCATTAGCTTTAGTGACCAGCCAGTGATGATCTTTAATCAGAAGATGATAGACCTGGTTAGCGGAAGCTTTGTCTAAACTCAGGCGGCCTTCAAAGTCCCAATCCTGCCAAGGACGATCCGAAGCAAGGGCAGGAAAGGGTTGTCTGCTTTGGAGCACCATCAAAAGTTGTTCCCATAACTGCCTGTATCCACGAGGGATCCTAAAGATCCTCCTGGCTGTACGAAATGATATCAACACATTGCGACTAGCAAGGGTGGCATCCGCGACTGAAGTTAAGCCCAAACTTGCCATACGATTGAATTGTGGTCGAAGCTCTTGTTTACCTTCCCATGAAAGTAACCGCGAGACTGCTAGCAATTCCAGTTGAAAAGAATTAGCAACTAAGCGATCCTCCGCTGGATGCCACTGAGCCTTCCGGAGGACCAGTTTCCAAGAACATACCAAATGGGTAAGCAGTGATGAAGAGGAACAAGAGAATCGGGAATTGACATTAAGGACATGCCACCACGAACTCTGGATTTGGGTATTGCCATGCCGAAGCCCCTGCTCCTCAAGGAAATAATGGGCTATAACGACCCACGGATGATGATCTGAGCACATAGCACGGAACAGAGACCAACGGAGGGCCAGCATGTGAGTTTGGGCATCCAAAATAGCTCCTCCACCCATGCGTTTGGGGATGCACGCATGCGACCAAGAAATCCAGGAAATGCCTGCATGCAAGGAATCTTTCTTCCATAACATGAAACGAATAAACTGAGTCAGAGCATTCAGAGTAGTAGTAGTCCAGGGCAGCAAGGGCAAGAAATATGTGAGCATCGGCAACATAATTGTCTGGGCTACTTTGAGGCGAACATGGAATGGCCAAGCCTGAGACTTCCAGTACAGGAACTTAGCTGCCAGTTTCTGAGAAGTCCACTGTAGAAGTTGCTTTGGTGAAACATCAACGCCCAAGGGGTAACCAAGATGCCTGACAATGGAACCACGAGACACAACGATACCCTGCCAATTCAATGACTACAAATCTGACTCCGTGCAGCTGAGAATGGCTGATTTCAACGCATTGATGCGAAGGCCGGAAGCCTGACCAAAGAGAGCCCAAACATCCAATGCTTTGCGAAGGTTATCCTTATCCGCCCGCAGAATCATAAAACTGTCGTCAGCCAAGGATTGACCAATGAAATGTTGTCCAGAAGGAAGCGACAATCCAGCCAACTGAGTGGAAGCTGCCATATGAGATAACATCGAAAGAACCGGATGAGTCGCAAGGGCAAAGAAGAGCAGGCTCAATGGGCACCCCTGTCTGACAGACCGGGCAAGGGCAAATGGCGCGATAACGCCTCCATTCAACATGACTCGCGAAGACGCCGCTGCACTGATGATGTAGATCAGTCGAGACATCCGATCACCAAAGCCCATAGCAAACATAAGCTCTGCAACAAAAGACCAGTCCAGATAGTCAAAAGCCTTTTCTAGGTCCAATTGAATCAGTACGACCTCCTGATTAGAATGCCGTGCATAATCAATCGCCAGTTGCGCATTTAACACATTGTGCAGAATGTTTCGGCCCTTAATGAAACCATATTGAAGAGGATGCACAATGGCAGGGAGATGCTTGTGGAGCCGATTCGCCATTACTTTGGAAAAGATTTTGTACATAGAACCCATTAAAGAAATTGGGCGCCAATGTTTCAACATAGACGGCGAAGGAACCTTCGGAAGCAATTTAATAAGTCCTTCTTTCCATGAGGAAGGCATAATCCCCGTTTCCCACACCTGTTGAAACAAAACCGTCAATGGTTTCGCCAATTGGGTAGCAAAAACCTCAAAGAACTCATTGGTGAGACCATCCCAGCCAGGACTTTTATCCTTGGGTAAGTGCAACAAAACATCCATAACCTCTGCCTCACAAATATCTGACTCCATAGTGGCTTGCATGTCTTGCGGAACCTGATTATGAACTAGGTCATAAAAGACTGAACGGGCCTGAGTAGTTTGGGCTGAAGGTGGAGAAGTGGAACCAAGAAGATCGATGAAATAATCCCTACACATATGCACAATAGTCTGCGGATCACGGATTATCGTGCAAAGTCTTCGTCAGATGCTGCAATTTAGCCTGCTGATACGATTTCAACTGAAACTCTTGAATAAGATGAGCCACACGCATTGCCAGTGCTAGTAGAAATGCATCATCTGGAGTGTCCATCAGCAGAGAACGGACCAAAGCCAGCAAGTCCTCTGCTGCTTGCCGACGCTGTCGAAAAAGAGAGGCATGATGGATTCCATACTGGCGAGCAACCCGCTGCACATTAGAGAGTAATCTTTCAAACGAAGCAGTGCCCTGAGAGGAGAAGTCCAGTAAGAATCTATCAATCAATTGCTGCATATAACCCTGAAAGATTGCATGCTTCAAATAAGATGAGTTAAAACGCAAAGGGAGCCGCTCCAGAAATCGCTGAAAATGTGCAAATGGAGTGTGCGAGCATCTCAAGCTGCAGAGGAAAATGGTCCGACAATGCATATTGCTGCAACACTTTCATTTCAAGCATCTCAGGGAGGAAATCATCATTCTGCATGATGTATATGCGGTCCAGGCGCGACCAAGTTGTTGCATACTGAGCGGAATGGAAAGTAAACCCTGTAGAAGACGGATGCAGCCAGGACCAGAGATCTTGCTTAAGAACAGGAAGAGCCAACTCATGCCACCTACGGCTTTCCGGCGCGTCCATCACCGAATGCTCCGATGTGGACTGCGAAGAATCAACACACATATTGAAATCTCCCATGAAGAGTCCCCATCTGCCAAGTGACAAAGAAGTCTGCAAAGTATGCCAAAGCGCCCGGCGCGATAAAGGATCATTCGGTGCATAGAGACCAAGTAACCATAAGATTTCTCCATCGAGTAAAATTTCAATCACCACAAAGCGGCCATGCACATCATTTTTAATAAGAAGCGGTTGATATTTTTCGTGTACAATCATGAGCACACCAGAATAATACATGGCCTGTGTCCCTGCATAGAACAGACGAAAGCCATGGCAGTCTATAACTTTTCCAGCTTCACCGTGACTCTTGTGTTCAACAGCACACAAGACATCCCACTGATTCTCATGCAATACAGTCCACATGGCATGTTGCTTATGGCGAGAACGGATTCCTCGCACATTCCAAGTGGCTATTTTCATGTGTTTTTGTAAAAGAAAATCAGGTACGAGGCACAGCTTGCCTTGATTTGACCTTTTCTGCGAGAATGTCCAGGACTCCCTCATCCAAGAAATCAGCCAACACGGCAAAAGAGTTCTGCGGACCAGATTTGGAGGTAGACGGCATATCTGCTGGCTTGGGAATGGAGCGGGGATAACGACGATCCCACGGGGTAATGACGTTGCCTCTGGTATCAAAAGTCAGCTATGCTGGTGGACCCTTTGGATTATCTGAATACACTCTCCGAGTGGGCTGAGGACGGGGGCCAGAGGAAGCCATCGCAGGAGGAGAGTGCTCCGACGGCAACATTTCTTTCCTGCGCATATAAGTACGCATGGAATCTTGTGGCGCAAAAGGCACAGAATTCTCCATGCCAGCAACCACCCTGTTACTTTTTTTTGCTCGTACTTCAACCCAGTCTGTGCCATGGGAGTCTAAAACCGAAACCTGTTGTTTACCTTTATCCAGAGCTTTAGGTGGGTGAATAGCATCCTGCGATGGGACATCACATACCATATCTTCCATGGGTAGCGCAACATGCCCCGCATCTGAAGTGTGTTGCTGCTCTGGGCATTCGGCCATGGAATGCCCTAATTTGCCACAGGAAAAGCAGTGTCCTGCAAAATTGCCCCATTTCAAACGAAAGTGTAAGGGATGCATGCCAGAGCAATTGAGACGTAACCACACAGGCCTTTTCCTGGTAGTGTCCCATAACATACACAAGCGATTACGATTCACTGCCCTTAAACTTGGAGGGACCAAAACCGTGCCCATAGCAGCCATGGCGTCCTTCAACAGTGGCCAATAAACAGCCGGGCAATTTTCCACTTCAACCCATATAGAGCACTCCCGTTGTAGCAGGCGCTGAAAATCTGCCATTGGGCGCCATGGTACAACATGGACCAAACGACGATCAAGAAACAGAGGCAGTTTAGACAAAAGAGCAACACGGTGCGTCTCAGATTTTAGCAACACCTCAAAAAAACCTCGAGGCCCCACAAAAATCTCTTCAACACATTCCCCTTGTAGCAGGCTGTGCAGCCACTGGCGAATACGGGAAAGCTGGGGGATTCTACCAGTGAAGAAGAGTATCACCGCGCGATCATAGAATACTGAAAAGGAGCGCAAGACAGATTTGGGGTCAACAGTGGCTTCCAAAACATCTTCCGGTGCAGAGTCAGAAAAGGCTTCCTGATTATGTTGAACATAATCGCCAAGTAGAGTGTTGGCAAACTCTAGCAAATGCTCCCAGTCAACATCCTGAGAGTCTGCAGAGTCCGAAGCAACCTGAGCATAGGAACGATCCTGATGATCCATTGACTCCTCCGAAGTGTGCTTGGTGCGTTTGCCTGCAGGCTGAAAGTCAGGAGCAGTGGGCATCTCTTCATTGCACGGAACCATATCATCGGGTTCCTCGGTATCAGAGTCCAGACCAAGTGCTGCCACCGTTTGGTCTATAAAATCTAGGTCCAAGCCAGCCATGGTGTATCACTGCGTATACCGGTCAGAGGCCGAACGAAGATCTCACAGGAGGCAGGAACAAGCCGTTCTTCCTCTTCGCAGGCAGAGACGGGCTCGTTCCCTTTGCTGGCTCACGCTGTCGCGCGCTCTGTGTGGCAACCTGGGTGTGACTGGCTGCTGGCCCTTGGTGGCAAAACGGGCAGATCAGGGCGGGCAGCAGGCACGGGGCGACTGAACGTCCAGGCAGAGGGTGAGCTCTCTCTCTCTCTCTCTCTCTCTCTCTGTGCGGTGCGCACTGTAGAGCGACCAGCTGTTCGCAGACAGGCAGTGGCAGGAGTCGAGCCGCAGGGTCAAACAGACCCCACGCGGGTCCGAAGGGCGAACGCATGCAGCGCGTGAGGCAGAGGAGCACGTCGGCGGGTCAGGAGAGGCACGTCAGATCCTCTCGCGCTCTTTCTGAGACGGGCACGGACGACGGCGACGGCGACTGACGCGCATAGGCACAGGCGGGCGAGCAGACGACTGGCGAGCGCAGGCGGACAAGCTTGGGCGACGGCGACTGTCGCGTCGTAGGCAGGCGACTGAGGCGGCGGACTGGCGATGGCGTGACAGGTGACGGCTGCGTCACACGCGATGGCGGATCAGGCGACGGCTGCGTCGGGCGCGATGGCGTGACAGGCGACGGCTGCGTCAGGCGGGATGACGGATCAGGCGACGGCGGCTACAGACGTGACGAAGGCATGTCAGGGTTACGGTCCCGCGCCCACCATCGCTCGACTCTTCTCTCTCTCTCTCTCTTTCTCTCTCTCACGGGATGCTCTAACTGGAGCTCTGATAGGATCGCGTGGCTGACGAGATCGCTTGACGGGATTGCGTAGCTGTGATGGGATCACGTGGCGCGTCGCTATGATGGGAGCTGTGACGGGAGCTCTGATGTGACGGGATGCTGTGACGTCTCTCTCTCTCTCACGTGACAAGATGCTGTGACGTGGTGTGTTCGCGTGATCGCGTGAGGATAATTGCCTGCCCGGCCCGACTGGACGCTGGCGTGGACGACTGCCCCGGGTGCTGACGTGTTTGGCGTGAGCCTAACGGCACTGACATGAGTGCTGACACGAAGGCGTTGTTCTACAGGGGCACATCTCTGCGTGGGGAGACAGTCACTGTCCTGTAGAGTCACATCTTTGCACAGGGAGACTCTGGCTGCCCTGGAAGTTGCAAAGGTATTGACAGTTGTTTAGGAAGGGTCTACAACGTCAATGCAAGCACACTGAGTGGCTGTCCTAAACTGCAAGATGGCAGAGACTACTAACAAAGAAACTAGTGGACATGAGACCGAAGTTGATACACAACCAATTGGGCCAACCATAGGAGGCGCTGCATTGGAAGGGCGGTACAAGACCCCCAAGGACGAAAAGTAAGCATTATCATTAATCTTGTGTACAATATGAGATAGGCCATATCGAGGAGCCAACTTGATTTTTGAATGCATGTCAACGCAACACTAGAGGAGAAAGCAAAGAGGAAACTCCAGGCATTGCGTGTACGCGTGGTGGGGTGGGCTAAAAAACGAAACCCCCAAGAGGACAATAAAACACTTTGTGCTAAGATGGGTGTAGACGAGACATGCATTATGGATGCTTGGAGGATAGGTGATCCAAATGAACAAAGAGGTCGGATCCTCATGCTGAAATTTGGGGACATGGATAGCAAAAGAAAGGCTTTGAAGACTGAAAAGAGTTACCTCGATGACGATCTCACACTTGCACAGTTAGAGCATAGAAGGGCTTGCATGTCAAAAGTGCTGGAGGCACGTAAAGAAAGCAAGTATGCTGTGTATAGAGATGGCAAAGTACTCATAGCAGAACAAAGGTCACAATGACGATACAAGGCCTATGAGACGTTAAAGATGTTCCTTTGGAATCGTAATGGTTCAATGAGACTCGATGTAGGTTATTTTGAGGACACTTTTCGTGGGATAGATATGGCTATGTATACAGAGACACATCAGTGTACAAATTCTAGATTACCGGATGTTGTGGGATACAAAAGGGAGAGCATATACAGACCTCAACCCCATAGACGAGGAGGAACCAGGGGGTTAGGAGGGGTGGCTATTCTTTATTGTGAGAGCCTCCAAAACATGATTCACGTGGTGCCACGAGATGTGTATGCTAGATACATGTGGGTAAGGCTAAGGATAGGGCACCCGAGGAATCTATATGTTGCGGTATGCTACTTCCCACTTGCCTCTTCGGCATTTGCTACTGGGGAGGGATCACCATTTGAAGTACTACATGAAGATAATATGAGATATGTAAGTATTGGGGACATACTACTAGTGGGAGACTTTAATGCTCGAACAGGAATTGAGCAATCCGCCTTTTATGATATTGAACATGAAATGTTTAAGAAATTGGCATTGGATGAACTAGGGCATGCAAGGACATCTCAAGATAAGGAGGTGACAGCATATGAATCTCATCTGCTAGCTTTGGGAAGTGCTCACGGATTGGCTATATTCGATGGCCTATTAAGATGGTCGGGAGTGGATACTTTCACTTGTTGGAACAACAAAAAAGGGGCCAGTGTGGTGGACTATGTAATGGGCTTGCTAGCGTTAATTCCAGAAATTAAGGACTTTGAGATATCTGATAAGCTGATCAGCATAGCGGCTGACCATGCGATCCTAAAATTTACTCCAGCATGTAGTCAGAGACAAGAAACATGCACATAGTCACACACATTCCCACATTATGAATTTCTAGAGCAAACGTCGCATATCTATAGTGATGCAATATGAGAGGGCTTAAGCCAGCTACACCAACATGAACCATTGGAAGATGTCACTAGATCTCTATCAAAGGTTTTACATGCTAAAGCTTCTGAGGCATTCCCATGTAAGATGGGCCCTATTGCAATACGCAATTGTACTGCCCCTCAAAATGCTTGGTATAATGATGAGTGTAAACAGACTAAGACCGCCTATAGATGGATATTACACTAGGGACATGCACACATAAGTAGGCACAGAATGTCTTTTGCCATATTGTGCGAAAAGAGAAGAGAGATTATTTAGCCAAACTACAGTCAGAGATGTATCAGCTCTTTTTGAGCAGAGACAAGGAGAGGGCATGGAGGAAATTTCACGGGAGACAACCCCCAATTCAGTTGACATCACCTATGGTTTGGCATGAACATGCTAGGACACTATACGATGTTCCATCACAAGAGTAGATACCTTGTCCATCAAACTCTAGGCCAACACAGTGCGGTTTCTTTATGGAAAAGATGGTGAGATATGTCCTTTGGAGGTTGAAGAGTGGGAGAGCACATGATCAAGATGGCCTTGTGGTAGAGCATTTTACACATGCATGTTATGCATTGGCCCCTACCTTGGCGAATCTCTTCAATAGAGCTGTATGTGAGGAGTTTCTAGTAAGTTGGTGTGATCACACAATAATGCCGATTTTAAAGAGTGGAGATCCATTGGTTGCTAAAAAGAACTACTGCACTATTATGATTGGCCATATGCTAGCAAAGATATATGCCTCAATTGTGGAGCATGAGTTGAGTTGGTGGGCTGAAACAAAGAAAATACGGTCTACAAGATAAGCTGGTTTGTGCCACGCATACAATACACTAGACCATATATTCATGCTAAGGGCCTTGATTGAGGAGGGACGATCACAGAGGCAAAAAATCTACTGTTGTTTTGTGGACCTCTGCTAAGCCTTTGATACAGTGCCACGTGCAAGACTCATACAAAGGTTGCGAGCCATTGGGGTCCCAGAGGATATGTAGTGGTGTATTTATGCATTGTATGAAACTGTGAGAGGGAGAGTAGGAGTGCCTGGAGGCACAACATACTCAGTCTCTAGCACGATGGGCGTAAAGCAAGGCTGTCCCCTCTCTCCTTTGATGTTTGGACTGCATATTGACAAGATTTTTAATTAATGCAGAGATGGGGTGGTATGGGAGTCAGCTTGGCTGGGGTACTGATACCAATTTTGTTATATGCTGAAGATATGATGCTTATCTCAAATTCACCAGAGGGACTACAATGGCATTTGGATGCATTGGATGTGTTCTGTGAATATAAAGGTCTCAAGGTTAATCTTGGAAAGACTAAAATCATGGTCTTTAACACATTAGCAGCTTGGGTGACACGCTTAGAGCACCACTTTATGTATGATGGTCAGCCTGTGGAAATGGTTAGACAATATGTATACCTCGGGGTTACTTTCAAGGGGAAATAGTTTTCATGGAAGGAGACTTCAGAGGCTAGGCTTGCACGGGCATATGCAGCTTTGGGTACTCTAGAGTGGCAATGTACACACATACAGTTTCAAGAGCCTCATACCAAATTGTGGCTTTTTGACACTTTAGTTATGCCCAGACTACTCTATGGGGCAGCCATTTGGGCCCCCAGCCTTTATCATACTAGACGGATGCCACGTATGGACTGTGATGGACCGGAAGCACAACATTAGGATGGCTGGGAACACATGGAAAGACCACCAGTCATGATGATAGCATGTATGATAAGGGCAAAGGCCTCAATACCATAGGAGATCATCTGGGCAGAATTAGGTGTTGCACCCTTGGTAGTTGAGGCATTATTCCAAGCAATTACTTTCCTCCAGAGGATATGGCAACTCCCTAAAGACTGATATCCTAGAGTAGCACTAGGGTCTTTAAGATAGCTTGCAGCTAAGGGAGATAGACAGTGTGCACATATGAGCACATGGCTGAATTTACATGGCATGAGTATAGATAGACTACCACCGTTTGATTATAGCCTTGACTGTCCTACTTTGAGCCTCAGTCGTGCAGAGCTGAATAGTGTGATCAGGGCATACATCACTAAAGTGGAGACAGAAAGGACTTGGTCCAAGCCCCCTTTCCCATTAGGCACAAAAATGGCACAATACCAATGTCACTTCTTGTAGCTTTCTCATGACGGCTTCATAGTGAGGCCGAGATACATGGATGCTCAACTTTCCCATGGACTCCGAGTTGCTATTGGTCAAATCCGCACCTCATTGCATCAACTGATGATTGAGACAGGTCAATGGAGCCATATTGCAGCCAATGAGAGGATGTGCCAACTTTGTAGATGGGAGCCAAAGACGGAGGAGCACTACATTTGTAGATGTACTGAATACTATGATATCCAAGGCTGCTATCATTGCCTCTTTAAGGAGGGCTTTGGACCACTAAGATGGGTGATGGACTATGAGGACCAAAGATGTTTGCGCCTTTTCTTGTTGGAGCTCCAACGACGTAGAGCATTATTGTTACGGGATAGGAGGCGATCCCAACATCATCCACCCCTCCAGAGAGCAGTTACAAACTACTTCAGTGTAGCTAAACCCCTAGCCGTGACCACCCCAGACACTACATCTCCTATTGATAGGCGTTGCCAAGATACAACATCATGAGGCATCACAATATAGAGCTACAATGCTACGCAAAGCACGATGCCCTAGAGTACCTACTCGGCAACATAGGCGTGCCCTTATACCATGTAAACCTACACATAAATTTTATCTCTTCTTATCTGATGAGAGATGATGATACTAGTTGTATTGGTTATGGTCTCATAGGCTACTCTGGCCTTTTAGAGATGTTAATAGATCTTTCTTTCTTTCTTTCTCTCTCTTGAAATAGATAGTTGTATTAATCGTGAAAAAAAATATACAAGATTACAAGATTGGAAGATGTAGGATAACTCTAGGCCATTGTGCATATTCTCAACTCCCATTTACAAAGAACATGTGAAAGGAACACCAAGTACAAAATTAGGGTAGCTTCATTGAAGAGATAGCCCAACACCAAGGAACCAAATCCTCTTTAGACAAAGTATCGGCATGCTAAATAAGATCAAGCTGCCACTGAAGAAGTCCTTCAAGCTTGGCCACATAATTCTGTATGCCTGAGGCAACATAAAAAAGGAATGTATTGCGTGTGACCCAAGTATGCTAGCAACCCCAAAATCTGAGAAAGTGAAACAGAATCTTCATGTTAGGTTGTAGCGGACCATGTTGCTTAGGCTTACCAAAGACCCCATCAAAAGGACGCATCTTGGCACCCACCACAACTGCCAAATGTCAGAAAAGAGAAGCCAAATTTTCCAAGCCAAAGGACAATAGATAAATTGATGACTGGAAGATTCTATTGCAATAGTATGGAAAAAACAGTTGCCGTTGGAAATACCTAACGGCGAAGAGACGAAGCAAGGGGAAAACCACACACCAACATGCGCTAAATGAATACCTTGCATTTAAACGGTGTCTTGTTATGCCTTCCTTCCATGATTGTGAGCTTCCACCAGGATTTAGTTTTTTGCAATCCCCAAAGTGCATTAGCTTTAATGGTCAACCATAAACGATCTTTGATCATGAGGTGGTAAATCGGTTTAATTGAGGAAGATTGAAGACTCAAGCAGCCTGCAAGGTTTCAATCTTGCCAGGGAGAGGCAAAATCTAGGACAAAAAAGGTTGGCGGTCCTGTAAAAGTCTAGAGACCTTGCCCAAAAGGGCACGGTAGCCACGAGTGACCCAGAAAACCCACCTAATTGTGCGAAAAAACATGAGCGTGCATTGAGGCAGGAGAGTGGCATTAGCCACCAAGACCAATCCAAGGCGAGCCATGAGATTAAACTCAAGTCTGTCCTCTGATTTGTCCTCCCATGAGAGTAGATGAGAAATTGCGAGAATTTCCATTTGGAAAGAATTAGTAGCCAATCTATCCTTGGTCGGGTGCCATTGTACCTTGCGAAGCACCATTTTCCATGAACATACCAAGTAAGTGAGAAGTACTCATGTAGATATAGAGAACTGTGTGTCAACATCAGGACATGCCACCAAGAACCTTGAATCTTTGTAATACCCTACCAAAGGCCGCAATCTTCAAGAAAATGACGGGAAATAATTGTGGAGGGTTGACCAGCACACATGGACTACAAAAGTGACCAACAAAGGGCTGTCATATGGGTATGCACATCCAAAACAGCCCCACCCCCCATGGATTTTGGTGTACAAACATGATTCCAAGATATCCATGATATACTGGCATGCACTGAGTCTTTCTTCCATACCATAAAGTGAAGGTGCTGAGAGATATCCCTCAAAGACACATTAGTCCAAAGTAGCAATGGCAAAAAGTAAGTGAGCATGGAAAGCATAACAATCTGTGCCACTTTAAGGCGTACATGAAAGGGCCAAGCTTGAGATTTCCAATAAACAAATTTGGCTTCTAATTGTGCAAGATCCATTTGAGTAAGTGTTTAGGTTGCACATTGACACCCAAGGGATAACCAAGATGCCTCATGATATCACCCTTCGGAACAAGCATGCCCTGCCATCCCAAATTTGACAAATTGAAGCTTGTGGAAGCAATAAGGGATGATTTGGTAGCATGAATATGGAGACCCAATGCATGTCCAAAGGGATCCCAAACATCCAAGCTTTGTGAAGATTAGTGGCATTTGCTTTCAAAACCATAAAGGTATCATCAGCCAATGCTTGACCAATAAAATGCTAACATGAAGAAGAGATAAACCAGCCAATTGTACCATATCAGCAAGATGCGACAACATAGAGAGAAGGGATGCGTAGCAAGTGCAAAAAGAAGAGGGCTTAGTGGCCAGCCCTGACAAACCAAGTGTGAAAGGGGAAAGGGCCTACTAATGCTACCATTCATTATAACACAGAATGTAGCCCCTGCACTATTGGTATACATCAACTTGGCCATACGATACCCAAAACCCATGGCTTGCATGAGTCCACAAGAAAAGACCATTCTAGAAAATCAAAGGCCTTTTCCAAGTCCAATTGCAACATGACCACCTCTTGTTGTATATATCGCGCATAATCAATGGCCATTTGGGCATTGAGAATATTATTCAAAATATTCCTACCCTTAATGAAGCCCCTCAATGAAGCCGTACTGATGAGGATGTAGCATGCCAGGTAGCTGCTATGAAGACGATTTGCCAATACCTTTGCAAAGATCTTATACATGGTACCCATTAGGGATATCGGTCTCTAGTGCACAAGTTTCAAAGGGGAGGGAACTTTAGGAATCCTTCTTTCCATGATGAAGGCATGCTGCCTGAATCCCAAACCCTACTGGCACATTGCCGTGAGTGGTTTAGCCAAAAGGGATGCGTGACTTTCGAAGAATTCATTGCTAACACCATCTCAGCCAGGGTTGTCTTGCCACCCTCTCGACATTAAGAAGCAGTCTATCAAAGGAGGCCAAGCCTTCCAATGGAAAATCACATAGAAACCTTTCCAAGAGCTGGCTCATATACTGTTTAAAAACAGCATTATTTAGAAAGGATGGGTTGAAGCCCAAGGACAGTTTGTCCAAAAGACCCTAGAAGGCATCCACCAGCTGCCTGACCATATCAAACTGCGAAGGGAAATGATCTGATAAGGCATAGCTCTGCAACACTTGCATCTACAAAATTTCTGGTAAGAAGGAATCCTCATGCATAGCATAAATACGGTCCAACCAAGACCATGTGGCTGAATATTAGGTCGAATGAAATATACACCCTGAAGCTGATGGAGAAAGCCACGACCAAATATCCTGCTTCAAAACATCCATTGCAAAGACATTTTAAGTCTGGGCTTCTGGCATATCCATCAGAGAATGCTCCGAGGTAGACTAGGAAGGGTCAACACACATATTGAAGTCACCCATGAGCAAGCCTGGTCTACCCAAGGACAGAATCATGAAGTTGATTCCTTAGGGCTTGACAATGTGACGAGGCATTGCGTGCATAAAGTCCAACAAGCCACAAAATCACTCCTTCAAAAATGAGTAGTGCACTGCTTTGCAACCAGCATAAAAAAAGGTGAAAACCTTGACAATCCAAAAGGTGACCAGCCTCGTCATGACTTTTGTGCTCAACAGCACACAACACATCCCAACAATTCTCATGCAAAATGCACCACATGTCATGCTGCTTACTGCCCAGGGACCTCATTCATCTCTAGCATTCTCTCGCATTCATTCTTGTTTCCCGGTTTACTCACATTTTGTACCTATGTTTCCACCATTGCAACAAATTGCCGTTGGACAGCATCCAAGGCTTGTTGGATGCTTTTTGATATCATCTATGTAATCTGATCTGTATACTTAGCATCTTCAATTCCAATATAAGCATCGGCAACACTACCCATAACTTGACACTAAGGTACAAAACTATATTGGGCAGGATGAATGCTCTCAAGTACTATATCCTTCAAGCAGTTAATTAGCATTTTAGCCACAAATCAGTACATGCATGGCTCTTGCATTGCCCTCTTGGCTAATTTTTGGAGAGGAGACATCCCCTTGTGGGTGTTCTGTGGTGTGTATATTATCCCAAAACAAAGTGGAATTTGCAACCAAAGAGCAAGTAGGGCACAAATCAGCATTCAAACAAACCTTCATTGCCTATTTTAATGAGCATAAATCATGTTAAATTGTTGTCAGTTATGTTTATACAAAAAGACAATTTATCTAAAACGTATGTGCACATGTGATAGGATGTTAGACTCCACAATTTCAGGCACATGATGCAGCTAAGGCCCTGACAGTTCATAGTTTTGACAGTACCAGTGCTTTTTGCTTTGGTGACACCCTGCAACATATGACAGAAGCACACTTGATAGCCAAATCTAATAACTCATCCTTCAGTTCATTTGCCAAGGCATATGTCAATGCCTTTCCATCAATAATCAGAGAGAATATCCCATTCTTGTTCTCTTCTTGCTGTATGTGATTTTTCCAATCTTGTATTTGCCTTTGAATGTTTTTCATGCATGCCTATAGACAAACCAATAGACATTCTAAGATTTTCATAGATTGAAAAACAGATAAATTTTGCTTACAAAACAAGCAACATGTTGTGACTTCTTTAGTGAATTTTGAAGCCAACAAACATTTTTTAGGCATCCCGTGCCTTCTTTGACCAAAACCACACTAGTATTGGCCATCAAGAAAAGTGAATTAAGAAATGATTAAAGGACTACAGACATAAAGGGCATAAAAGCATTTCCACTTATTGTCATACAATCTTTGAAATAGTGATTACATGAAATTAGAAAGACATTAATAATGCCAACACACATAACGTGATGAAACTAAGATAATAACTTTTTCAGTGCAAGTAAACGTGAAAGATACAATTGCAGCATTTCAATTGTGTAACACACATGCACTATTTATGTGAACATTACCCCCCAACATGAAACACAAGGAAGGTGGGAGAGAGGAGAGACAACATTGTGAACCTTGCCTATTCTTTGGCCTCATGTTGGTCATTACTATATATAAGCTGATCTTCCTAACCAAAACAATCCGAAAAATAGCTTGCCAAAACATGTCTAATCATTTTGGTAAGATAGTTGTCCATATGCAAGAGATCCCTAGCTTTATTGTAGTAAAAAAAGTTCAAAGACCAAAGGAGATGGAAGCCTTGGACTAGGGCCATGTTAGGATGGTACATAGCGGGTGGGATTTGTAGAGGTAGATAAAGCATGAATATGGGGTTGAAGTCCAAATATTAAGACTTTTTCGAGTTTTGGCTCTATACATATTCCCCATGTCCTTCTCTCTCGTCTCTCGTCTCTCCTCTTATTGTATGTTCTCATGGATTAGTGTATGAGAGAAGGGGATTGGTAAGTCTCACTTGCAAGGCCAATGTGACCTATGAGACCTTGGTAGTAGTACAAATAAAACAATGTCTCATCATAAAGTACAACCAAAGTATATGAAAAGGGCTGAAGATGCCCAAAGGGCTGAGTTGGAAGTAATCCAGAAGGAGAAAGCACAGAAGACCCAAATAGGGGAGACTCCACCAACCACAAAACAAGATAAGGGGAAGTCTAAGACTTCCACCGAGGAGGGACAAAAGAAATATTACACTAGAAAGTAACTGGAGTAGATAAGACTAATTCAGTAGAAGAGGAGATTGTGGAAAAATCTCTAGAAGAGTGAAAAAAAGAAGAGAAGGAGAAGAAGAAGCAGCAGCTAGTAGTAGTAGTGGTGGTGGTAGTGGTAGTGGTGCGGTGGCGCCGGTGCGGTAGTGGTGGTAGTGGTGGTAGTGGGAGGAGGAGGAGGAGGAGGAGGAGGAGGAGGAGGAGGAGGAGGAGGAGGAGGAGGAGGAGGAGGAGGAGGAGGAGGAGGAGGAGGAGGAGGAGGAGGAGGAGGAGGAGGAGGAGGAGGAGGAGGAGGAGGAGGAGGAGGAGGAGGAGGAGGAGGAGGAGGAGGAGGAGGAGGAGAGGCAATTAGAGCTTCAATGGAATAGCCCATCCAGACCTTAGGTTAGCCCATCCAGACCTTAGGTTGGATCCAACAAGAGTGCAAAGACGGGAAAAGGCAAAATGACCGGGGAATCACCTATGCCTAAAGAGGGCAAAGGGAAGGAACCCATTCTGGCCCTACCACCCCCACAAACTCCATCAATGGAGGTAACCCTAACCACAACCCCACCACTCACCAACTTAAGTGACAAGGAAGAGTTGGAATCCAAATTAAAGCAATTTGAAAGAAAAATTGAAGTAATGACCCACAAAAAATCGGAGGAGGTAACAATAGCAGGATCCAAGAGAATGGAAACTATGAAAGCTAAATCTGAGGGCGATCAAAGCTCCAAGGATTGGGGAATCATGTACCACACTATTGCTCCTAACTCTAGGACCAACCCAAGAATTTGATGAGTAACTCAAAGAGCTAGAGGAGCAAAGGGATCAAAAGTATAAGGGGAAAAAGCTACAATGGCAGCTTTGGAGAAGAAAAAGGAAGCCTTTGAGGCTTATAGAAAGAATGCCATCACATACACTCTTCAGAGAGAATTAGTTGCCTTAAATGAAAAAGAGATTAGTAACAAGAAGTATGAGGAAGCTCCAGGAGAACAAGGTTCAACTTAGTAGAGAAGTATACTATTGCTTTGAAGTCAAAAGCTCACCTAGAAGTGAAGTTGAGCAAGCAAGTCCAAATTATAGAGTGAAACCAGCCTTCCTTCCGTGGTGGATGGGTGGCATTACAACTTAGTTATAGCAGCAATAATAATTACAAAATTGAGAAATGCAAATGAACTCACAATCTTGGACAATGGATACCTTGTTGGCCCCAAATTGGTGTTTCTTTAACTTAATTGAAGAAGAAGTTGATGTACAATGAGATTTTCCCAATCCCTTTTGGTATTCCAACTTCCCTTGCTGTCCAAAATGACCTTCAATCTGATTTTCCCCTTGATTCAAGCAGTTAATTGGTCTTCATCCGCTTCGATGGAGATGGAAAATGCCCCAAATTCATTGATTTACTCGTCCCTCCACTTGAATTTGACTGAAAATAGCTTCAGCCCTGATGAATCCAAGTCTTGGAACTTTCAATTTCTGGAATGCTTCTCGAGGCTGCTACTAAACCCTAATTTTTGCTGTACATTAGGGTTTATAGCTAAGAAATCCAAAATTTCTTAGCCTCTGATAATCTCAATGCTGTAATCTTCGGAGCAAGGCTATAGAAAGGCTAGAAGATGAGAGAAAATGCTGAGGAGAGAAAAAATTCGGACTTTCTTCGTGAAGAACCGAGGAAAATCAGTCATTTACTGCTACTGCCCTGTCTCAATAGTCTATAGATGTTGTCACTTGCTGTTGGAAACCCTCTCCTTGCTATCGCTTGCAATAAATGCTCCTGCCAGTAGCCCAGATGCTGTCACCTACAGCCAACTTGCTCTTTCTTGTTGGAAAATGAAGGAAAAACAATCCCAATCAACTCCAATAGCTCCCCAAGAATGAGAGCATAATCGGAAGAAAGAGCTTTGGAGGTTGGAGTAATAAGAGAGAGTAAGAGAAAATGTAAGAACTCCAATACTCATGATGTGTGACTTGCCTTTTCTTATTCTATTATTATACTAAGAATAAAGAATAAAGTGACACTTATGGATGGACACCACATGCAGTGTAGAAGTGTGCACGTAATAAGTACAATATAAATATAGGAACAGAGGGCCTTTAATCCCCCAATACCATTATTATTGCTTTTCTCTAATATCATACTTTTATATTCATGTTGAGTAGATATAGTGGTTGTTGTAAGGCTAATCACCTTTGGTTACCATGGATTTCCCATGTGAAGACCAAAGATCAAATTCTGTAATTCTCAGATGGTGAAGAAGATGGTTTATTAGGGGCATACAATATTCTTGCCCAGAGGGCCATGATTTGAGAAAAGGATTTCTTGGATGGCCTCCTATAAGTATGAATACCCAAAAGCTGTAAGGAGTGGAAGATGGTCCATGAAGAGTTGCTTCCAAGTGGAATGCAATAGTTCTTGATTTTCTAGGAGTTACCATATTGAACTCAGTTTAAAATCAATCATCTTTTTGATTCCATACAAAGCTCAAGAATGTTGATAGCTTACGATGGGACCATATCATAGGAAAGAGAGATACTTTGAGGGCAAGGATGAGCTTGAAAGAGATAGGTAAGAGGGAGGCATATAGGTCACAAAAAAGCAAATCATCGAGTTTATCCACACAATGATAGGTGTGATGTGCTCTCTTAGGACCCCATTTTCTAAAGATGACCAATAGGACTCAAATCCCATAATTAGCATAAGATATACTAGATTTTTATTGACCAAGATAGTCATTCACTTGATTAAGTGCTCTTCGTATTTTTATTTTGCATTGAGCTATAACATATAATGTGTTAGAATTGTTACAATTTATACTATCGATCATGATTACGAGTTGTCTCACTACAAAGTCTATATATTCGGCTATTTATAAGTTGTAAGACTTAGTGCAATGGATCTTACAAAAGGAGATAAGGGCATCCTCAATTCAAGGAGCGGTGGAGATAGTTTGTCTTTTTGAGATATATTTACCCACAAGCATGCTCATGGTACCAACACACCTCCTAGTATATCTTATGGATGAATGGAGGTTACAAGTTTGGTGTACAGCCGATAGATGTTCTTTTTGGAGTGCTTCATGAAAACCTTGAAAGGCTTTGTGTGACAATGGACTTGTCTAGAGAGTAGCATGGTTAAAGGTTGGGTAGTGTCAGAGGCCTTGGTACATATTTTAAAGTGGATTGTGATGGTCAATACAAATGATAGATTGTTATGGACCCTCAACTTGGATGAACATAGACTGGGTAGTATCAGAGGCCTTGGTACATATTTTAAAGTGGCTTGTGATGGTGGATATAGGCAATGAATTGTTATGGACCCTCAAGATTGGGTGGTGTCAGAGGCCTTGGTACATATTTTAAACCAGGAGGAAATCTAAGAGAAACTCTAGGTCTCGAGGCAAGAAACCAGACATGAGTGTTCGAAAGACAGAGCCACAGCCTAGCATACTTAATAAGCAGATGTCATATGTAGCCATTGAGCG
Source organism: Lygodium microphyllum (assembly GCF_053477565.2). Classification (NCBI taxonomy): domain Eukaryota; kingdom Viridiplantae; phylum Streptophyta; class Polypodiopsida; order Schizaeales; family Lygodiaceae; genus Lygodium; species Lygodium microphyllum. Next base: position 153,805,169 of record NC_141141.1, on the reverse strand, counting down.
TGCCCAAAAGCCATTAGTGCCCAAAGAGCCTTTGATTTTCCGAGAGGTTAATAGGCATCATAGGCACAACATTGCTCAGGGTAAGGCTGATGGCTCAACAAAGCAAATGGCACAATCGTCTAATAGCCTCGAGCAAATCATTCAGCCAGTGCCAAGTCCACCTAAGAGTCCTAGATCTCCTACATCCTCTTTTTTTGTGACAGTCGATATAGATGATAGATTGTTACAGATCTTCAAGGATGAACATAGACTAACTTAAGACACGCTGGTTGGAAATGGGATAGAGAAGAGGATGGATGGAACCATTGAGGAGAAGGTAAATCATTTTTGTATGCTATGCTATGTATCAATGGCAAAGTGGGCTTAATAGGTACACGGTTTCCAAAAGGGAATGAGAGGTAGCATGGTTAGAATTTTGGCATAGTATACATCAATGGCCTTTTCAATATCCTAAAGCCTAGAGGAGTTGCCAAAGTTTATGCCTATGAGGTGGTTACATGATGCATTAACAACAGCATTACATGAAAGTGAGATAATCATAGGAGAGGAGTGGGAGTTCTCCAAGGGATGTAGTCCAAAGGTAAATGTGTACTTTCATCATTGTTTTATCCAATAAGTGACAACTAAGCCTAAAGTTTCAATTCACAACACAAATTCTCAATGTAGCATAGTCATGTGCATAATATTTTTGAGTAGAAGGCACTGATAAATTGCGCTTGATGATGGATTGCAACATTATGGCAAAGTTTGAGCAAAAAAGTTGACTATGGGCCATAAATCTAAATTGTAGTAGATGATGTGAAGTGCTTTGGCAACTTGGAAAGTATGATTTTAGTAGATTATCCTTTCTTTTCCATGATCATATTTCATGTGTAGTACTTTAAAGTAGTATTGAAGGAGTAGGGCCACTATTGAATGAGGGCCATCTTAATTCCTAGCAATTTTGAGAAGTACAATGATTTGCAAGACATGAAAGTATCTTTCCAAGGCTTCACCATTTATTGGAGATCTTTTGAGGATGCATATGTGTGTAAGATGTAAGGTGTAAGCTCACAAAAAAATGCATTGAACCTGTATAGCATGCATAAGTTTTCTACTTGATTTGATAGAGACCAAGCTAGTAAGGCTAGTATGAGGATGATATTACTACTTTGATTTTGAGAAAGCTTCCACATGGTTTTAGTGAATTGGCACAAGTAATTAATGTAGCAAATATACATTATCTTTTCAAAAAGTTGGTGCTTCAATATTTGATGAATGGTCATCAATGCAAGTGTAAGGGAAGTTGCATAGGATATCCACTACTAATGTCCTCAATGGGAAGGAAGAAAAGGAGGAGGAGGTGGAGGTGGAGGTGGAGAAAAAGAAGTTGTAAGCATGCATAAATAGTGAAAGGCAAAGGTAAAGAATATCGTTTGAGAGGTAAATAGGTAGTTGTGCATGTTCTTGTCATAGTGCTGAGCCATATTTCCCTCAATAAATAAAGATATGCAGTTGTGCATATTCATGGCATAGTATTGTGCCACATTTTCCTCAATAAAGATAGAATTAAGAACTACCTAATTGGAAAATTTTATGTATCTTTCAAGGTCCTGATGGTGTTGTTCAGGACGAGGATTCTAGTACATTGTTAATGGTTTTTCCTTGGCCTAGCTAAGAGCAGTTCCTGTAAGGCAAAACATCAACATAGTCACAAAACTAAGATGATTCCTTTTTTTACTTTTGCTTCATCTACCTAAAAGATAAAACCTATGCAATTTATAAAGGTTGACATGATTTTCAACCTTTTAGATTTATGACGTGAAAATTTTATGTGACAAATTAGTTTGAAAGTTTCCAAAGCACCTATTTTCATGCGATATGTAAGGTTAAGATCAGTAGATCTACTTCATATAGTATGGATTTGAGAAATAACAATAAGACTTTTTAGAAACAATCACAGCAAGATTGGAGTACAATAATGAAGAACCATGATGAAGCTTGCAAGTCTATTTTCAAAAATTTGAAAAAACACCAAGAGAAAAGGACACAAACATAACCCTAGAAGAAGAAAAGTAGGGTATTGAGAATGCAAGGATAGATTAAGGTTTCTTAAACTTAAGAATTGTTCACCAGAACCTTATTCACAAAGCATGCTAAGCCAATGATGTAAGAAATAATTATATATTTCATGAAACATTTTCCATAAAACATGAATCTAACAAGTCACCAAGAGGTGAATAGAAGGGATGAAAATTCTATTCTAGGGAGGTGGAAAATTTTGCTTTGGGGTGAGTCTTGTGTGACTTCCATCATTATTTAGTTGCATTCCATTTGTCCTCAATACTCTTGTTTATGCTTTGCATTGTCTTATTACTAAGTGCATGAGCCTATGATGTTGTAAACACACACCTTATCTTTTGCTCCCAACCACTCTTGAGGCCTCACCACACTTCCAACCTCTCGTGAGTTCCCAACACACTTTCAACATGGTATCACAGCTTTTGGCATTCAGTTCTTGGTGTGGAAAAGATTGGAGTTGAGCTATTGTGTTTTGCTTCATTATTGTTTCATGTGTTGCTATATTTTCTATTTTTGATTTGTGTCGTGTTCATGCATGCTATTGACTATCAATATTTGCATTTTTAAAAATCCTTTAAACCTCCATTCTTTGGATAATAACTTCACACCTTGTGTTGATAGCTACTAGATGCATTAAATGCTTGTCCTAATAGCACTACATTGAAATACTTGTGTGTGTAGACCATTACATCTTATGCTCCATTCTTTGGATCTGAACTTCACACCTTGTGTTGATAGCTACTAGATGCATTAGTGTGCAAAATGCATGTCCTAATAGTAGCATACATTGAGATACTTGTGTGTGTATCCTTATGTTTTATGCTAGGTCAGTGCACTTTGCATGGACAAGAGACTCTTTAGCTTAGCTTCATGTGGACAAGTGACTCTCCCACAACTACTTTTTGGGTGATAGTCTTCATTATGGAGAAGAGACTCTTCGTTTTAGCTTCATGTGGATAGTGAGCTTTCCCACACAACTAATTTTTGGGTGATAGTCTTTGTATTTGAATTTACATTTTTCTTTATTGGCTCCCATGAGGCCTGTGAGAATGACATGTGGATGTGCATTAGTTAGTCTTGATTGACGTGTGGTGACATCATGCTTCTAGCATCAAATGTTAGTGATTTGAAAAAGTTTGTGCATTGCATTGAGCTTTTCTTTTGTGAGTTTTGGGACTATTATCTTATAAAATTTAGTGTTTACTTTTCTTTAAGCAATTCGAGCGTTGCATCTCCATCATGGTTTCTTTGTGTAAAATCCAAAAGATGTTTGATGGCACTAGCTTTTCTCATTAAAATGTCAAAGTAAAGTTGGAAATTGTGTGCAAGAAATTGTGGAGCCATTGTTTCAAGTGGAGAACCTAAGCTAGAGCACCACAAATAGATGACGAAGAACCAAGAAGAGGAATTATTAGAGTCACTTGAAGGATGGGAGGAGAGGGACATCAAGGCTTTTTCTATCATGTTCATGAGCCTTACTTCAAAGGTAGTGTCCATTGTTAATTTGGAAATATCTTATGAGGTTTGGCGATTGTTACAATAACTTTATGAAGCAACATTACCTCTTCAAGAAGTTGGTGCTTTAATACTTGATGAAAAGTTATCAATGCAAGTGCAAGGGAAGTTGCAAGGGATATGCACCACTACTGCCTCATGGTGAAGGAAGGCAAGAATTAAAATAAGAAGAACCACTATGGGAGATTTTTCCACAAGAAAACCCAAGATGTGGGAGATTTGGTTGTAGCAATTAAGATAGAGCCTATGACCCAAGGTGAGGTGGCCCAAGGTGGCCTCTCCCACTTCAGAACTTCTTCTCTAGCCTCAAGGTAACAACTTCCTAATTCACTAGTGGTCAAAGGAGGGACTATGGGAAGTGGTGTTTAGGTTTGGGCTAGCGGGGTGGGGGGAGCCAACTAGAGACTCCCTAGGAAATACTTGACATTCACCTTGAGGATTGCTTTGTTGTTGGTGCTTCTCAAGTGTACTTCTTTTTCACTTCCTTGCATGAAAACCGATGCTTGCTTTTGGGGGTGATTTATGGGTCTAACCCTAATATTTGGTATCCCACACATTGTGTGCTACACTAATTGTTCACTTGCTCTTGATTGGTGCTTCACTCTTGGCTTCAATTTGTTTTGTGAGTATTATCAACAGCTCACTTTGGGCTAACTCTTGTATGATCCCGGTCATTAGTGAGTTACTTTTTACTTTTTCTCATTAATCTTGTTTATACTTTACACTATCTTATAACTAACTAAATACATATATTGTGAGTTTGTAAAAACACATTTTCTTACTACTAAATACATATCTTGTGATGTTGTAAATACACACACTCTCTTTCTTCAAGAGAGAAGCTTGCTAATTGCAAAGGATAGTGGACTAGCTCCCTCTAGACCCAACTAATCATAAACAAAGCCCTTGGTAACACATCTCAATTTGACCCATTGTGGAAGCTCCTCCTTAAACGGTATTGTACCCATAGAAAAATGAATATCAATAGCCATAGCTTGAAATACTCAACATTGACCAAGTGGCTAGGCAAGGACAAATTCGTCACTTGGATTGTCCTTTTGACTCAATGCTTTGGCCCACTTCAAGGAGGTGAAAATCCTACATTATTTTATCATCTTTCTCAAAAGGCAATCAAATTTTGGGAAAATTTGTGGGGTCACAAGGAATGAACACGGTGTATTTGTAGCTAGCTAATTATGGATACTCTCTAACGTGATAGGAGATGGACTGGTTACCCCAAATCATGCCAAAGTTTAAGGACATGTTTCCCACCTCGCCTAGGATCAAGCACAATTCAGGCTAAATTATTCGTGACATGAAGGTATCACATTAAAAAATGTGAGAAAATTCAAAGCCCCAAGGTGGATGTTCTAATTTCTTAGGGCACATGCATTTTTAACTGAGCATGCAAACATATATATGTGAGTGAATTCAAAAGTCTAATTCTAGCAATATGGAATGGCACACCTTTTGCTGTTGCTTTAGAGGCTAGTTATGTTGATGTTTTTAATAGAGGTAGGCTTAGTAAATTTATGCCTCTTTTGGGAGATTGTCCTTTGTGCAAGGTTTAAAAAACCAATTCTTTTCATCTGTTTTGGAAATGTAGTTGCATCAAAAAGGTATGGAAGAAGGCGCACAAATGGTTAACTATAGTTGGTTCATAGTTTCTATAGGTATTGAGCTGGGTCAAACTGTGATAAATGTTAAATCATCAATCAATTTTAATTTACCTCATAATGCTTGGTGCACCACTAAAATAATCTTTAGTGGAATAAGGGGAGGAATTTTGCAAAAGTTCATTACAAAGGATGAGAAGCAATGTTTTACCAAAGTGGGTACAAAATGAATAGAAGATACATGTATCTAACATGGATTGAGTGACTACTTAGTTTATAGCCTAATTTATATGGTGACTATTTCCCATGGGTAGTGCTAGAAAAATAAGTGGACAAAATATTTCTTGTTATGACCATTTGTTATTCCCTAGTATAAGATGTAGGAAATGGAATTTCCTAGTTGTGTGGCATGTAATTCCATATTATAATGTGGGAAATGGGATTCCCAAGCTATATAAACTGTAGTTTCCTAAGATAAGATGTGGGGAATGAACTTCCCTATTCGTGTGTGTGTGTGTGTGTGCACATATCTAGAGATTCTATGTTTGGCATGATAATGCTTTTGGATGTACATAGAGTACATAATAGTCACATTATAGATACAAAACTTCTTGCAATGAAGGTTCATTATAGAATGTAATAGAAAGACTATCCTTGGTGTCATAATTCTTTTTCTTTATATCTAAAGTATACATTTGAAGTACATAGTAGCCATGTTGTTTATACAAACCTTAATGCAAATGATGGTTCATTATTGATTGTAGCTAAGAGACTCTCCTCTACTTTCATGTGAGTTTTTTTTTCTGTTTTCCTTGCTCTCTATATAAGTCCCTCTCGTTCATTCCTTTACACAACCTTTCCACCATGCTTTGCACTATCCTCTAGCCTATCCTATCTCTTCCAATCTCATATTTTCCGTAAAAATTTGTAATCTGGTGTCTACCATATATCTCTTCATTCTAGCTTCCATTATATTTAAAATATGTCTTAGTATCTAACTACATATGGCTCCTTTTTTGGTACTAAGCTCATCCTTTATTTTACTAGCAGATTTATTCAAGTTAGGAGATATAAAATCCTTTAGTAATTCATATATTTGGTGCCTCGATTTCTCTAGATCTTGTTATAATAAAAGCTAAGAGTATGAAGCTAGAACAACTTTGTGTATTGAATGGAGCTAAGAGGAGAGAGGAGAATGAGATGAAGAGAGAGAAAGAGAGAAAGAAGAAGAGAAAGACAGACTAGAAGAGGAGAGAGAAAGACAGAAAAGAGGGGAAAAGTGAGGAGGAAGCCATGGAAGCTGAAGATGAAGATGAAGGTGAAGAGTATGTTCTTAATAATAATTGGTTGCCCTTAATTGGAACTCTTACACCATGTGAGTTTGTTCCTTTAAAATATTCACTTTACATTGCTAAAGCAGGGCCTGCATGCCATTCAACTAAGCTTTGTTTTGAGGGTTGATCTTATCATTGAACAAGATTGTGGGAAGGGGAACCTTATATCCGTATAATGCCTCAAAAGGGAAAATCCCAATACTAGAGTGGGTGGAGTTGTTATAGGCAAACTTTGCCAAGTGGAGCCACGTATCCCAACTATATTGTACATTATGGCAAAAGTGACGTAAGTATGTCTCAAGCCATTTATTTACTCTTTCAGTCTGGCCATCTATTTAGGGGTGGTATACAATGGATGGAGCAAGCTTGGTGCCCATAGATGTAAAAATTGTTTGCCAAAGGTTGCTCACAAAGTTAACATCCTAATCGTGTACTATAACTTGTGGTTAACCATGCAACTCGAAGATATACTCCATAAACTGAGTGACCACCTGAGAGGCAGCGTATTGTGTCTTAGTAGGGATAAAGTGGGCAGCTTTGGTGAGGCGATCAACTACCATATATATATTTTTCCATCCTTTTTTTGAAACCGGGAGACCCGTGATGAAGTCCATGGTGATATATGTCCATTTACCTTCACGAATAGGAAGGGGCTACAAGAGGCTAACCGGTCTAAGTTTGTTGTTCTTATCCTGTTGGCATGGAACACATTTTGTCACAAAATCCTTGACATCCCTCCATAAGCCTTTCTAGTGAAAGCTCTTGGCAATCCTATCATATATTTTGAAAACACCCAAGCGACCAGCAGTGGGGCAAGAATGTATCTCTTCCATGATCTTGTGTGTGAAAGGAGAAGTGGGGGGAATGTCAATCTTGCCATGGGACCAAATAAGGTTATGCTTGGGCTAATATTGGAACTTTTCAGTCATTACTCCATGCTGTAATTTTTGGAATATGTGGCTAAAGTCCTAATCCAATAAATAAGCTTCTTGAAGAACGGCATCGGACAAAGGGTACACGTCAGCTGCCTAGTGGCCTACCAATCCCTACAAAGGCACATGGAATTAGCTATGGACTTTTTCTTTTATAGGGCTTTTCAGGTGTAAGGAAATTAACATTTAAGTGAGGGTTTCACATAATTTTTCGTCCTATTGAGTATCCATGCCCTTGACGGGAGAGTAAAAAAAGGGATGGTTAGAGACCCAAGACCTTCACAAAACAAGCATACTATCCCTACCATCATTGGGTGTGGATGATGAAGGAAGATATGACGAGGGAGTATGGTGGTTTGGTGTCAACAACCACCGGTGGAAATAGCTTAGGATCTGCTTAAGTGGTGCTCTGCACAATGAGATGCAAAGTATACTACATGCTGAAGCATGCTTATGCAGCAGGTGCCACTTGGACAGTGTCCCTCGTGGGGAAATTGTTCACTTGCCCAAGCGCCCTAGTACAAAGATAATGAAATCATACAATGCAAAGGGGAAGGTACAACACGGGGGAGAAGCTAATGTCGAAGACAAAGTGCTGAAGCTTGTAGAATATCAAGAAGGGTAGAAACCCCCTCTCAACTTGGATGTAGATGCCAAAGAAGAAAGAGGAGCCTGATGTCGGTGTTCTTGTGGTGCCGAGAACCATAAGGTATGGAAGAAGATATCGAAGATTAAGTGGATGAAGCACCCCACTGGAGGAGCAAGGTAGAAGTCACCGCCCGCACGTGGCTATTCGTGCGAGTGTGATTGTTCGTGATTGATCGTGCGCAGGTGCGGGACTTTGTTCGTCGGTTGTTGCTGACACGCAACTGCCACGCAGCCTATTTCTGGGTATTTTTCCAGATTTCTAACTCAAACACCCAAAACCTTTACAACACTCAAAAAATAACAAAATAAAAATTACACAAAAAACAACCTTTAAAATTCTGAAAAAAATACAGAAAAATCTAGAAAAATTCATATTCTTTCAGCAAACCATGCCCATATTTTTCTAAACCTGTAAATTTCAAAAAAAACATTTTTGACTATTTTTAAAATTCCAAAATCTTTTATAAATACCCAATAAAATAAAAAAAATTCCTTAAAAATGCTAAACAATTCCAAATTAATTTCCGAAAAATTCCTAACACTTCCCTTAACATTTTTATTTATTTTTGGCATATTTTTCTAAGCTGTCACTATATTTCATTTCACACCTAAATTCCTTCAAAAAAAAAAAACACTCAATTTAAAAAAAAAAAAAAAACCTTTTTCATCCAAACACAAACTAAACATCTAGAAACAAATCCATATATTTTTGGATTGAGGAGAGCGCATTCTTTGCATTTCCATACACCCACCACCAGGTATTTTTCTTTTTATTTGTTATTTTTTCAGCTACCCCAAAACCCACGGTTAATATAAAAATAAAAAACAAACAAGAAAAAAAAACACCACACAAACAAACAAACAAATCATCAAAAAATGAAATCTAAACACCACCATGGCACGCACATTCGCGCTAAACATACCATTTTTTAAAAAATAAAAATAAACCCGCCGTTCACTTAGCACGCGCTAAGTGCGCTAAAGAGGCACTTTAATATTTTTAATTAAAATGAACCAGCCGTTACAAGAGCACGCGCTGGCAAAAAAACGCTCCACATCACTTTAATTTATAATCAATGAATTTGCATTTAGAGACCTAGTTTGGGTATCGAAGTTCGGGATTTGAATTAAAGCACCGCTTTCACCTAATAATTGGTAATTAAATTTTTAAGAAGGAACCGCCGTTTTCTTGCTAAGGTTTATCACTTAATAAAACTTCACCCATTTCTTAATAATTTATTAAAATGAACCTTTCATTAAATTAATTCCCCCTTACTGTACTTAATTCCCTTTTTAACGAACTCGTTTCGTGGGATGGGTATGCGCAGTTTTTGGAGTTATTTCAATAGTCAAACACTGGTTTATCAAAGTTATGGTCTTGATGTGTATAGATTGTGGTGATGTTTTGGTTTAATGTCTTTGTTCCGGTTAAGGGTACGGTGTGTAGTTTTTTCTTTATTGCCTGATACGGGGATTTGGGTATTTGTATGATACATAGCATGAAGCTTTCGGTCGCATATGTCTAGAGGTCATGTCGAATTTTTTCTAGGCTGTGGTTTGCTTGGGGATAGTTGGTCGAGTCACGTTTTATCGTTTTGGTTGTTCTCTTATCCTTGGTTTTTTTTATTTGTTGCTTTGCAGGCATTCTCCTTGATTGTCTGTGTTTGTGGTGTGTGTGTAACCATCTGAATGGCGCCTTCTCACGCTCCTCCCCCTATCCAGTATGTCCCACTAGTCAGTAGAGATTACTCTTCCCTACTCACTTTTGAGCCCCTCGCAAAGGCGGGACTTGTTGCTTTTGTGGCTACCTCCTTTCCATTGCTTCCCGAGGATCTGTCGTTGTGTGACGAGTTTCTGGCCTCCTACAGCAAGACATCGGGATTGGTCCTGGGTATTTCTATGACTTTGACACCTCGAGGCCTAGGGAAGGCTCTTTCTCTTCCCTCCAAAGGTGAACCTTTTGTTACCACTCGTCAGCTTTTCTCTAATGAAGAGATTTTGAAGCTGTTACAAAAGCAGACAAGGGAATTGCTGGATGTTAAGAAGGTGATCAACTCTTCAGGAGTTTCCTTTTCCATGATCACTGATCCCGTGTGAAAGATGGTCTGTCAGTTTCTCCAGGGCAGGTTTATGCCTGCAAAAACGCCATCCCAGTACTTGTCCAAAGAGCTTTTTACAGCTTCAAGGATGGTGTTGAAAGAAGTCGCTATTGATTGGAGCACTTACCTCCTCACTAAAATGGATCAACATTTCGTCAAAGTCACCAAGGATAATGTTACCAATGTCACATATGGATCGTACTTGTCTGCTTTCTTGACCTATTCAGGTTTACAGAAGAGTGTGTCTCCATCTCCTCCATCAGATCCAGTACCTCCTCCTCCACCTTCAGATGAGTCAGAACCCATTGATATAGAGGATGATGATTCTCCGCCTCCCCTGGTCATACAGCGCAAACGCTTGAAGCGGGTAGCGGATAAAGCTCCTTCAGTTCTTCCTTCAGTGCCCATTCCTGCTACCTCTGGCAGTGATCTCCCTGGGTATCTCACTTGTAATAACTTGTTCAGAGCACATCGCGAAGGTTCGTTGGATATATCAGTCTCCTCACTGAACAGTCTAGTCTCGGGAGATGCAATTCCTTTCCTCTGTAAAGATATTCAGAGTTCCATTGAATTGTCAGTGACAGCCTGTGTTCAACAGCTGTACGCTTCTTTTTATGAAGAGCTGATGCAGTCTAAGGACCAGTTGCATAAGGCAATATCCGAGTTAGCCTCTGCTAAGGATACCCTAGCAGATTTGTTTAAGCAGATGGAACAACAAACCCAACTGGTTGCAACCCAACGAGATGAGATATATTCTTTGAAGATTCAATTAACAGAGGCTCAATCAGAGGTTACTAGCCTTTCAGAGGAGAAGGAGAGGATGTTCAGAGAAGCGCAGGAGTTCCAAACTCTTTTAGATGACAAACTTTCAGCCTTACAGACTGCTAATGACACAGTGGAATCGCAAGCTTCCCAAATCAAGCAGTTGCAAGATCAACTGGCAAAGTCACGGTCTGTTCCTCCAAGCCCTACTATTCCCTTGATTCCTTCTCTCTCACAACAGGACTTGGCTGCTCTTCAGAGACAGGCTACCTTGTGTTCTCTCTTCCAAGATAAAGTAGAAAGATTGCAATCCAGAATGGATTTGTTATAGTCTACATTTGAGCAGTTTCAGGAATATATTCCACCAGACCATTCTTTCTTTGTCCACTACCACTTATAGAAGTTGGCCTTCTACATGAAGCTTTCCACGATGGATTTACCTCTTCCAGAGGATGGATGGAGTGGGGCTTGGTCTGCTGAGTTACTGACAGAGGTGGTAAGGATGGTGTTTGAAGATTCTGTCACGACAGATACCATGTTGATGTCCTACATGTATCTACGAGGAGACTTGTTGATTCCAGATGAGGTGGATATGGCATGGTATGTGGGAGACGTGGTTCTACAAGCTGTTTTGTATATTAACCATTTGGAGTTGCGCCTAGCTGACATGTTCCAGAGTTACTCCTCCAAAGTGGTTAATTGTCTTGATAATTCCTGGCATACCATGATTGATTCTGTGATCCTGAATCAAAGACAAAACACAGCCCCTACCTATGCCCAGAGTACTAATCAACTGAGGGTGGATCTCTTAGCTTATCTTTCAAAACATAATCCGTTTGATTCTACCTTCTTTGATGCCTATCATAGAAGATCTCTCTTAGGACCTTCTGTTCCTACCCTCTTATATTACCAACAAATGGATCACCGATATGATCTATATCTTTCCCTTTGTCAATCTAATTCCATAACTATTTTACCCCTTCTTTTCCAACCTTCATCTTTCCCTCAAATTCCCATTTTTACTTACTGTTCTTTTATTGAGGATAGAGTATTTTCCCCTTCTCCACCATGTCCTTCTCCATCCATTCATGTATCTTCCACATTTCCTATTTATCAGTTAACACCCTCCTTAGTGATTCCATACAAATTTCTGCTACTCCTTTAAATCATTCTTCCTTTTATGATTTTGCCTACCCCTTACTTCATCCACTTTTCATTATTCCACTTCCCTCTCCTAACACTTCTATATCTCAACCACCTCAATTGGTTAGTGACTATGACGGGTTTGATCATCAGATTTCCAGAAGAAGGGGATGGAGCTCGAATGATTCCCTTACAGGACCTCAGATCAATTGACCAGTAATTCCAGGAGAATGGACAGCTGCCAGTCAAGCTTATCAGAACTATATTCATTTTGCTCAGCAGTATTCACAGTCTGCAGATCCTTCAGTGAGATTTATTGCTCACTTTGCTTGGTACCTGGCGTATATGCATAGGCACTCTCATAATGATTTCAAGCCTATTCCAAAGTTGTGCATGAATGTCAATGTGAGCATTGATTTCCAGCAGCTGGATATATTGTATTTTCATGCCCTTTGTTTGCCTAGCGGATACCTGGTCCTGTTGGAAAGGATGTGCTGTCTTCAGTTTTTTCAGAATCCTCCCAAAACATTTGTAGATGAATCCTTGTCTATGGATCGTTTCCGAAATCATCAATCTTTCAAGAGGGATCATCTTCATTGATGTAAACGCCTCGAACAACGTAGTATGCTTAACAATTACGATATTCGCTTGTTTTCGAGATTTAATATAAAAGAGACTGAACACTTAAAGCTGACAATGAAAATTACTCACAAAATTACAGCCATGAAAATGTAAAAATAATGGAGACAAGATTGAGGGTTGAAGATGGGCAAAACCCCCCCCCCCCCCCGAAGGAATGTATTTCTGCTCAACCCAAGTCCCTTAGGGAAGAGCTCAGTTACAATCAACAGTATGAGAGAAGAAAAAGGGGAATTCAGCCTTTCTCCATCGTTGATCAGCAGTACATGGATAGGGCTTGCTTCTTGTAGCTAAAATGGAAGAAAGAGCTCGAGAAGGAGGTGCTGTAATGAATTTACAGGCTTGCTGTCTTGTAAAAAAAAACAGTGATAGAAGAGGGAATATGGAGGAATTTGATAATGGAGAAGTGGGGGATGATGATGGGGATGGATGGGGCCAGTTTCTGGCTATCTGTGGGTGCTGTACATGAGTTTGCAGCAAAGAAAAATGATCGTGAATGAAGAAAAACGAGCTCTTATTTATAGGAGAGGGGAGAGCTAGTACAAAAGAGGAAAGTGGAGTAGCACAAGACAAGTGTCCAGCCACATGTCATGAGATGTGACAAGTGGTGGGACACTTGGAAACTTGTGTGACAAGTGTCTTGACACTTGTCTCTTCTCTATGGCCTTCCTTTTTGGGTTGAATACTGTCAAGAATAGAAACAACCAAATTTAGTAAGCACAGTCAGAGTACAGAACTTACTATTTTTAGAATGACATCCCTATTTTTTAGGACTAGCATTTTTAGGCTAATTCGAGGCTCCTAAATTTTAGGGACCTCCTAAAATTTAGGGATCTCCTAAAATTTAGGGACCCCCCCCAATATGGGTGTCATATGAAAGCTTTTTCCGTGTACATCGCAAAAATGGTATCCGAATCTTCATGTGACTTTCCTATGCAAAGAAATGTGCATTTCAAGCTTTCAGTCCACACATGCACATTATACAAGCATTTCATGATCATGCCATCTTGTTGATTGTAACTGTTTGTTCTGGTGGATCTAGCCCACACTTCAAGGCATCAATCCTTTCTGTGTGCGAGTCTAACCCTGATATGCGTGAGTTCTAGTCACAGGCGCCCAATCGGGTCATATAGGTAGAAGTGTGAACTATCTTTTCTCTAACCCACCGCGTGGGTCCACCATAACCTGTGACCACTCATCAGTGGCCAGCTCCAATGCACTTTTCTTTATATCTAATTAGTGCAAAGGAAATAAATTTAATAAATCATTATATAGACAAATTAATGAAAAAGGATACAAATTCTGTTTTGATAGAGTTGTGACAGCCCTCTGGCTTTTATTCAGCTGTCCTCAGCTGAAAAGCTTCTTGATATTGCTGTAGAATATTTGGGTAATCCTTCATGAATTTTTCATCTACCCACTGTGCATCTGTTGTGGGTAGATTCTTGAATTTTAGCAAGAATTTTCGTGTCACAAGGCCACTTCTCGTGGTTCGATCCTTGAGAAACAAAATCTTTTCAGGTTCCAAGAGTTGCTCTGTTTCTTCAACTTCTGGGGGATCTTCAGTAATGGGTTCCTTTGGTTCTGGTCCTATGTAAGGTTTTAGCAAACTTACATGAAAAGCATTGTGTATTTTCCAATGAGTAGGAAGCTCAAGTCGATAAGAAACTTCATTTATTTTCTCAATCACTTTGAAGGGTCCAAAGTATCTACTGGAGAGCTTTGGAAAAGATGAATTTTGACCAGAACCTTGTTTGAGCCTGCTTTTATCAAACTTTAGCAAGACATATTGACCTTTTTCAAAAGCCAAATGTCTTCTTCGTTTATCTGCTTGCTTCTTTTGTCGCTCTTGGGCCACTTTGATAGTGGCTCGAACTTGATCCATTGTTGTTTTTAAATCTGAAGCAAACTCATCAGCAGCAAAAATATTATCTTTAGTGCGAATAATTGGAGGAGGAATCACTTTACCCTGTACTATTTCATTTGGAGCTTTCCCTGTGGATGAGTGTATTGTATTGTTGTAAGCAAACTCCAATAATGGAAGATATTTCTCCCATTGTGACTTATGTTTACTAACATAAGCTTTCAACATATCCAAAAGAGTGAGATTCATCACCTCTGTTTGGCCGTCAGTTTGAGGATGAAAAGCTGAGGAGAACTTTAAAGTGGTTCCCAAATTCTCAAATAAAGCACGCCAAAAGTTACTTGTGAATTTGGAGTCTCTATCTGAAATGATCTCAGAAGGCATACCATGTAATCTGAAGATATGTTGAATGAAAAGTCTTGCAGCTTGTGCGGATTTCATTGTTTTATGACATGGAATAAAATGTGATTGTTTGCTGAATCTATCAATTATGACCCAAATCATATCATGACCTTGAGGTGTTCTTGGAATACCTGAGATAAAATCCATTGTGATAGATTCCCATGGATCTTTGAGCACTGGAAGAGGTTGCAACAATCCTGGAATCTTCTGCCTATCATATTTGGATTTTTGGCATACCAGACAAGCCTCAATGAAGTTATGTGTATCTTTTCGTAATGTTGGCCAATAAAAGTAGCGCTCAATTGCACTTAGAGTGGCTGCCCTCCCTCTATGCCCTGCATAAGGGGGTTCATGACTTTCTTTAAGCACCTTTTTGTCGAACAGGAAGAGTGACACAAAGGCGATTGTTCATGAGAAGGTAATCGTCTTTGATGGAATAATCTGGATGAGAACCTCCTTGCTGTAAATTTGACCAAATTGCTGCAAAATCAGTATCTTCATCATAAGTATTCTTCATCGTTTGAAAATCTTCATGATGAGCCACTGTAATAGTTGCAATGCGAGGCACTCTAGAAAGTGCATCAGCAACTACATTTTGTTTCCCTGGAGTGTACATAATTTGAAAATGAAACATAGACAAGAAATTTTCCCATCTTGCATGTTTCTCCTGCAAATGCTTTTGAGTCTTGAAATACTTCAAGCTTTGATGATCGGTTTTAATAAGGAATTCATTGCCTAAAAGATAATGTTTCCATATCTTTAAAGCATGAACCACTGCTAAGAGCTCCTTTTCATAAATGTCATACATTTTCTCCACATCATTTAGACGGCGGCTTTCAAAGGCTACGGCATGGCCTTCTTGATTTAGCACTGCACCAATACAATCACCGCAAGCATCTGCTTCCACCACAAATGGTTTTACCAGATCTGGAATGATAAGAACAGGTCCAGAAGTAAGAGCTGTTTTCAGCCTTGTGAAGGCTGCATTCTCTTTTTCCTTCCATTGGAAAGAGATCTTCTTCTTTGTAAGGTCATGAAGTGGAGAAGCCATATGTGCAAAATGCTTGATGAAGCGGCGGCAATAAGAACATAAGCCAAGAAACGATCGCACCTCATGTACATCACGAAGAGGAGGCCATTCTTGGATTATCCTGATCTTTTCAGGATCCATCTGAATCCCTTCAGAAGAGATGACATCCCCAAGGTAATTTATTTTATGCATGAAAAATTCACTCTTTTTACCATTTACCAAGAGTTGATTTTGTTGTAGTAATTGTAGAACAATTTCCAAGTGTTGATGATGCTCCTCTTCATTCTTGCTAAAGACAAGAATATCATCAAAGAAAGTACCAACATATTGTCGATGCTCTCTAAAGATGCGTTCCATCATTCGATTAAAGGTGGCTGGTGCATTGGTTAATCCGAAAGGAACCACCAAGAATTCATAAAGACCGTATGAAGTGCGGAAAGCAGTTTTGTGTACATCTTGTGGTATTACCCTAATTTGATGATAACCACTCTTTAGATCAATGCGGCTGAAAACCTTTGAGCCTCCTAGACGATCCAAAATGTCGTCAATTCTGGGGATAGGAAACCGATTCTTCACAGTGATTTTGTTGAGGGCTCGATAATCAATGCACATCCTGAATGTGCCATCTTTCTTTTGAACAAGAAGAACCGGTGAACAAAATGGTGAGCTACTTGGCCTAATTAGCCCACGGTTGAGTAGGTCTTCGACTTGCTTTCTGATTTCTTCTTGTTGAGGACGGCTCACACGGTATGGTGCTATATTAGGAGGAGAACTGCCCGGGATAATATCAATATGATGGTCTTCTGGCCTTTCTGGGGGAAGCTGATAAGGAAGATCTTCCGAAAAACAATCTTTATACTTTTCCAAGAGCTGAAGTTGCTCTTGGTTTTCAGCATTCATATTATCTTTTACATCAGTGACATAAAGCAGACAACATTGAACACAATCCTTAATTGCTCTAGAGACTTGCATATGGCTTACCATAGGTATGGTGTCTCCAGAAACTCCAGCTTGGATCTCGTACTTCTTGCCTTTGTTGGTGAGTTCTACCTTCTTTTTCTGAGAGAAGATGGTTGAATCTACTCTATGATTCCAGGGCATGCCAAGAATCACATCGCAACCATCAAGGTCTCCGATACAGAAGGTATCTTCATCACTGTAGCCTTGAATTTGAAACTTGAGCTTGCCAATGTAGGGTATCACAGTCTTCACTGTGTCACCTTCATCAGCATTTAAAGCTTGGCGAACTTCTGCCGGAGTGTCCATCTCTTCGTTCTTTAATCCAAGCTCTTTAGCTAATTGCAAGGAAATGATATTTTCATTCGCCCCAAGATCTATCAAGAATAGTGCTTGCTTACCTTGCAACTATCCCCAAGCTTTTAATAATTTGCGCGTCTCTGGAGTGTGAGTTGTGTTTGCAACTACATCACTGATAGCATTGATTTTCACTGGCGACTTAGGCTTGTTGTCAGAAACCTTGCTTTGTCCCTTGTTTGAACATTGCTTCGCTATGTGGCCTGTTTGTCCACATTTAAAGCACTTTCCTTCTTTCATGAAGCGTTGCTTTTCTTCTTTGGAAAGTTGCTTTGCTTGTGGGTATAGGTTGGAGCGAAATTGAGGAGCATTAGGAGGTGCATAGGGCTTCATCTTCTTTTGATTTGATGGCTGCTTTTGCCACTGTTTTTGTCCTTCATTTGGGGCTGAATACTCCTCATCATCAACTACTCTCTTCTTATCATTCTTTTGGAATGATTTGTTGCCATTGTGCTCAATTTCCCATGTCTCAGCATGGTCAATGAGTTCCCTGAGACTAGAACAATGATAATGATTAAGAGCAGTACGGAGTTTAAAATGCAAACCTCCTTGAAACTTCCTAAGCTTTTCCGAACTGCTGATCTTCTTGAAATGTTGGACCTTCAAAAGTAGCTCCCAAAATCTCTTGGTATAGTCACCAAGCGACTCATTTTTCTTTTGCCAAAGCCGATCCCATTCCATTTTTACATCTCTTTTGAAATGAACAGGAAGAAATTGGCTTTGTATCAGGCGAACAAAGGACCGCCATGATTTTGGGGCAGCATGATCATATTCCAACCCCGTCCACCAAGTATGGGCTAAGTCGGTTAAATGTAAAGCTGCAAACTTAATCTTTTCTTTTTCTTTATACTTGTCACGACCATACAAAATTTGAAATTGACGAATAAACTTCAGAAGAAGATAAGGATTTCGGGAACCATCATACATACTGAACTTGATCTTCTTTTCAAGTTGAGATAGTGACTTAGTCTTCTTCTTCTTCTTATGCCTTCGTCCATGCTCGGATCTTGAGGTTGAAGATGATGAAGTGCTTGATGGGGATGAAGATGGAGACGAGGGTGAAGAATGTCGAAGCCTTTGACGATGATGAGGTCTTCCACGAGAAGCGTGTGACTCTTCATTACTAGAAGAGGATCCATCAGAATAGGCACCAGATGACTTTGAAGAAGAGGATGAGCTTCGACGCGATCTCTTTCTTTGTCTTGAAGTAGAATGGGACTGCCTCTTAGAAGTAGTTGGACTTCTTGATCGGCTCCTTTCATTGGTATGGCTTTGTCTCCTTGAAGTAGATGGGCTTCTTTCCTTGAATTCTTTGGGATTCTCAACTTTTTCTAGTTTGAGAAGTTGCTCACGAATTTGCTGATTCTCCTCTCTAAGACTTTGAATGGCTTGAAGGATAGCACTCGATTGATCCATTGAGACTAAAGAAAAAAAATATGCTCAAGCACTCAATGCAAGGGCTGAAAACAAACAAACTTATAGTTGTAAGCACTACCAGTGTTGGGGGTGAGGACCGAGCCAAAGCTCTGATACCACTGTAAACGCCCCGAACAACGTAGTATGCTTAACAATTACGATATTCGCTTGTTTTCGAGATTTAATATAAAAGAGACTGAACACTTAAAGCTGACAATGAAAATTACTCACAAAATTACAGCCATAAAAATGTAAAAATAATGGAGACAAGATTGAGGGTTGAAGATGGGCAACCCCCCCCCCCCCGAAGGAATGTATTTCTGCTCAACCCAAGTCCCTTAGGGAAGAGCTCAGTTACAATCAACAGTATGAGAGAAGAAAAAGGGGAATTCAGCCTTTCTCCATCGTTGATCAGCAGTACATGGATAGGGCTTGCTTCTTGTAGCTAAAATGGAAGAAAGAGCTCGAGAAGGAGGTGCTGTAATGAATTTACAGGCTTGCTGTCTTGTAAAAAAAAACAGTGATAGAAGAGGGAATATGGAGGAATTTGATAATGGAGAAGTGGGGGATGATGATGGGGATGGATGGGGCCAGTTTCTGGCTATCTGTGGGTGCTGTACATGAGTTTGCAGCAAAGAAAAATGATCGTGAATGAAGAAAAACGAGCTCTTATTTATAGGAGAGGGGAGAGCTAGTACAAAAGAGGAAAGTGGAGTAGCACAAGACAAGTGTCCAGCCACATGTCATGAGATGTGACAAGTGGTGGGACACTTGGAAACTTGTGTGACAAGTGTCTTGACACTTGTCTCTTCTCTATGGCCTTCCTTTTTGGGTTGAATACTGTCAAGAATAGAAACAACCAAATTTAGTAAGCACAGTCAGAGTACAGAACTTACTATTTTTAGAATGACATCCCTATTTTTTAGGACTAGCATTTTTAGGCTAATTCGAGGCTCCTAAATTTTAGGGACCTCCTAAAATTTAGGGATCTCCTAAAATTTAGGGACCCCCCCAATATGGGTGTCATATGAAAGCTTTTTCCGTATACATCGCAAAAATGGTATCCGAATCTTCATGTGACTTTCCTATGCAAAGAAATGTGCATTTCAAGCTTTCAGTCCACACATGCACATTATACAAGCATTTCATGATCATGCCATCTTGTTGATTGTAACTGTTTGTTCTGGTGGATCTAGCCCACACTTCAAGGCATCAATCCTTTCTGTGTGCGAGTCTAACCCTGATATGCGTGAGTTCTAGTCACAGGCGCCCAATCGGGTCATATAGGTGGAAGTGTGAACTATCTTTTCTCTAACCCACCGCGTGGGTCCACCATAACCTGTGACCACTCATCAGTGGCCAGCTCCAATGCACTTTTCTTTATATCTAATTAGTGCAAAGGAAATAAATTTAATAAATCATTATATAGACAAATTAATGAAAAAGGATACAAATTCTGTTTCGATAGAGTTGTGACAATTGATACCTTTCCAATGCATGGTGGATGCTTTTTAATGAAAATCTCTCTTTTTGGAGGAGTCATTCAGATGGTTGTGTTGTGTGTAGTGTTTGTGTTGTGGGTTAATTTATGTAAAAAAAATGTGGTGATTTCCTATTGGATTGGATTTCGTGCGAGCTACATTTTGAAGAATTATGGTGATGGGGTCGTGGTTGGAGAGTTGAAGATGATGCAGCAGAAGAAGAAGACAACTTCTTATATCCTTTACAAGTTTGTTATGATTTCTAGTTTGATAAGAAGTGTGAATGTATAACGGGTTTTCCTTTCGTTGTATTTTTATATCAGATACAGGTTATAAGTTGGGGTCGTGGTTGGATGGATTGTTTTTTAAGAGATATTAAAGATCAAAGTTGAGCTTTTGAATGAACTTATATTCCCTTTTTCTTGGGTCGCGAGGACGCTTCCTTATTAAGTGTGGGGATATGTTGAGTGTTGAAATGACTTGTTTTTTGGCTGATTTTTGTTGTTTTTGAGAGCTGAATGGTTGATTTTATGAGATGATTGATTGGTTTGAAAGTGGTTTGAGAGTGTTTTGGATGATATTGATTGTGTTTTGGAAGTTCATGATGTTTATCAAGTGGTTCTGTGAGGTTCTGATAGGTTCTGATTGGTTCTGTATACCTTCTGTATAGCTTCTGTTTTGTTCTGTTTTGTTCTGATTGACTTCTGTAAGGAGGGATGAATTGATGATTGATGAAGATTGAGATATTGAGAAAGCTTATTGAATGATTTGTGAGAGTTTGGAATGGTTTGAGTATGAGTTATGAGGTTTTGATGACCTTCTGTAGGTCTTCTGTAGAGCTTCTGTCTCTGTTTTGTTCTGTTCTGGTACTGTTCTGTAGACTGTTCTATATGCTTCTATATGTGTTCTGTTGGATGAGAGTGTAGCTTGGGAAAGTTTTCTAGCCTTGGAAAGAGGTGAATACAAGTGCAAAAGAGCTGAAAGAAGTGAAAGAAGTAGCTGCTGAAGACTCAAGTGAAGACTGAAGTGAAGTGACAGTAGTGAGCTATGAAAAGACACTGTAGTGGCTCTGGTGACTCTTCATATTAGACATACCTCTTGGAAGGGGTATCCACGACCTAAGAAGGATTCTTGAGAGTGATTATGAGAGATTGTAGTGAGGATATGATGTATTATTGATGGAGAGAGAGAGAGAGAGTCAGAGATAGCCAAATTCTACTGAAACAGAGTGATTGTATATGAGAGATTGAGAGAGAAGACTATGAGGATATTGAAGATGAATACTATGTGATGTATTTCCATTCAAAGATGGTGTATTCCTTTGCTTTCTTTGTTATATTGATGGATTTTGTGAAGATATTGAAGAATATGGTTGATTCTATCAAATCCGTGGGAGATCTACATGATGTTGTATGAAGAGTTGTTGTGCCTGGTGTTCTTTTCTTCATTGTGATTATATAAAACATAATAAACAAGTTTGTTGATGTTACAAGATAGATTTTCTTGCAAGAGAATTCCCTTTTCCTTGGTGTTCCTCTTGGGGCTCCACCAAGCTAATCTATCTTGGAACCTAATTCACTTGTGTAACAGTTGCTCTACATTGTTTATGTCAACATGAATCTAGCCTTCATCTTCCATCCTCCATAACACCTGACATGCTCTAGATCCGCATTTGTCACATGGTATCAGAGCCCAGTCGAGTATGGCTTAGCTCCTCTCCATATCTTCTCAGCTCAGTTTGAGTGCTGGACCCCATCTTCAACCTCATTTGCATCTATACCTTCAATGAAGCTTTCATGGCAATCATAGTCAGCAGCACCCTGTCAGCTTGAAGCTCTCATATCTCTCTCCACAAGATAAATCTCTCTGAACTTCCTTCTGGAGAAGTGATTGTCTGCTTCCAGAGCTCCTCCCTAGCACATCAATCATTGACATTGGGCAACTATAGCTCCAGCATTGCACAAACTACTGCTTCCTGTCCTGATTGTGTCTGCACACTATTATACCTACTGACCTTGGAGGAAGTAGTGTGAACAAACTAAGGCATCTCAGCCCTTGCTCTCTTCAAGACAATTTCTCTTTGACTGAAAGTGCTTCTGCTTGTCATATCAGAAGTCAACATTACGCTCTACAGGACCCGGCATTACAAGAAAACGTGAAACTGGCGCAAAATTCGTAGGCAGAGATTCGATTTGATCCAACGGCCAGCACGACGCGCAATCCTCCAAATCTTTGTGGGGCATTTGAAGCCCCCCAAGGTAGCAATCTCAAGCTAAAAGGGCTTCCCAAAATTCTCTCTTTATCTATCACAATCAGTAAAATCCTAACTGTCATCTCTGTGGGCAACCATAACCAAAGCTTCAAAGTTTGACATTTTTCACTGTTTCTTCTCACTAAAGTTATCAACAATGATTTTAATCACTGAGAAGAACTCTCTGAAGTTTATTACAATTTTGAAAGTGCCCGAGGAAGCTCAAAGGTCATCCACAAGTTCGTGAGAGCAAGCAGATCAAGCACCGACTAGTATCCATTAATACTCAACTAGTGTCAATTTGACACTAATCTTCTTTTGTCTCTTGACACATTAAAATACAAATTTTTGCTCCTTAATTAAAGCTTATCAACATGGTAGAGCTTGAACAAATAGCTAAATTCAATGGTGAAGGTTTTCACGCCTTGAAGGAGAAAACCATATACCATCTCATGAGGAAAGACCTCTGGGATCTCTTTGAGGAAGATGATGTAGATGGCAATGCTAAAGAGGAAAATGCTACAGAAGACCAACCTAAAAAACAAAGACATGGAAGAAGATGAACAACAAAGCTCTAGGTATTATTGCTTGGGGTCTATCCGATGATGTATTACATCATATTTTCGGCATCAGGGATGCAAAGAAGGCATGGGAAGAACTTGACAAAATCTTTGGTACACAAGTAAAGAACTCAAAGGTAAAATTACTTATGCAGTTTTATAAGTTGGATGTAAAAGATAGTTCATCTATGACTATACACATCAATAAGTTCAAGAGCCTTAAAACTCAGCTAGCAACTCTTAAAAAGAACATTGATGAGGATGAGGCAATAGCAGTGCTACTTGCCAGTGTTAATCATGAACCGTATGAGAACCTTGTTTCAACACTAAGTAATGTTCCTAGTCTTTCACTCAAAGACATTGAGCACTCACTGCTTAATGGAGAAAGTAAATTTAAAAGCAAAGATGTAAAAGAGACCAACTCAAGGGAAAATCTCTTATACACCAAAGGAGTTGTTGGATCCAAAGGAAGAGGTCGAGAATTCAATCGACAATAAAAGTCGGATGACATGTCATTATTGTGGTAAGACTAGCCATATTGCCAGTGAATGTTTCCATAAGAAAAGAGCACAGCAGATGCAAAATGATCACCACCAAAACCAATTCATGAATGAAGAAGAAGAAGAAGATGCTTCCGCTACCATCAATAACTCTGACAGATTGTTCTAAAGAATTTGTTCCCATAGTGGATTTGCTTTGTAAAAACCCTTGCCAAAGATGTAAAGTCTCAATCTTTAACTTGACTAGGCTGCCTATGAGCTAGTCTCCCGGGCCATGTTATCTATAGGGAGAGCAAAAGCCAGCAAGTGTAGGGACTCATCATTCAAGGGGGGGTGTTGAGAAATGGCAAATGATGTATGCTCAAAAAGAACTGTCCTGAATCCCATATGCACAGTGAGGAGAGTGGAACAACCCAACTTCTATAAAGCATTGTACTTGACTATCACTTTCACATGAAATGAATACAATATCATGATGCTTGGTACTTGCACTTAGTATCTCTGTCATTGTCAGTGTCCTACACAAGATTCTGTTTATGAGTCCAAGCTAATCTATCTTGGAACCTAATTCACTCGTATAACAGTTGCTCTACATTGTTTATGTCAACATGAATCTAGCCTTCATCTTCCATCCTCCATAACTCCTGCTATGCTCTAGATCCACATTTGTCACAATTTGGAGAGCCAAAATATTGAAATGGTGTACAGCTAATTATGCAGCATAACAAGGGGTATTCATGCCCACACCCACAAACATACACATATGAAATGTGTTTTCAAACATAGAATAGATCAATATCTAACTTGCAAAACTAATTTTGACAAAAAGCAAATAAATTCTTGTGTGGATAATCAGCAGCCACAATACCCAATCACATCAACTTAGTCACGAATCAAGGTTTATGCATCATCCACAATTAAGCCATTTCCTAGTCATCACCAAAAAACGATGTCTAATACAAATGATCTAGTGAGACCATATTCCTGAAGTTTACTGGTTAACATTCTATGGTACACGTAAACTCTGGAAGAGCATGCTTAGCAAAGGTCACTACGGAAGCAAAAGCAACTTGTAAATGTTGGAAATATGTAGATGAACATAACCTTGAAGGAAACAGAAAAATATCCCTGCTCAAAGGTAACACAAAAAGGTATTCCTGCTCAAAGGTTACTAGAACATCCACTCAATCTATAAATAGGGATTGAGGACTCTTGTTTTGGGAGACCGGTATAGCCTACTAACAAAGCAGAACATTCTCTAACAACAAGGAGAGAAAAAGGAAAGGAAGTTCCAATTGGTATTTTTATTTCTGAGCAGGGAGAAGGCAACTAGTCCAATCAAGACAGACAAGCAGAAGAAGATAGAGTAATGTCCCCAACACAAGCTACAGAAAAAGGGTAGTTAATAAGGTAAAAAGGATGCACAAAAGCCTCTCTATTTTTTACTTGCCCCCCCAAATCTCTCTCTTTTTTTTTTCGTAAAAGGTAATTGTATTAATTACGAAGAAAGTACAAGATTACATGATTACACGAGTACAAGAGGCACGAGGGCCATAGGCCAACGTGCGGGAAATCCCCGGACTAGGGTACTAAAAAGTTACACCAATCATGGCAAGGACCCAGAGGCAATTGCCAAATGCCAGGAATACAAATCCTCCCGAGGGAGCAAGTCAGAGTGCCTGATGAGATCTAGCTGCCAGTGCAAGAGCCCTTTAAGCTTTGCAATATGTCGCGGTACATTAGAAGCCGAATCAAAGAGAAAAGCATTTCGGGTGGTCCAAATGTGCCAGCATCCCCAGTATCTGAAAAAATGGAATAAGATCTTCATATGTAACGGTGGTGGTGTGGGATACTTCGGGCGCACAAAAACCCAATCGAAGGGAGTCAGTGAAGACCCCACCACCGCGTGCCAGATTCGTGACAAGAGTGACCAGATATTTTTGGCGAGCGGGCAGGAAAGAAAACGATGTCGGGCCGATTCCGCCGAAGTGGTGCAGAAGAAGCAAGTGCCATTCGAGATTCGACGCTTGGAAAGGGCCGAGGCAAGAGGAAGACCACCAATCATTACCCGCCACAGAAAGACCTTGCATTTGAAAGGTGTCTTGTTCTGCCATCCCTCCATCAACGTTGCCTGCCACCATGACAGTGATTTCCGCAGGCCCCAAACAGCATTAACTTTCACGCCCAACCATTGGTGATCTTTAATGAGAAGATGATACACCTGATTAGTAGAGGCCTTTTCCAGACTCAACCGGCCTGCAAGGTCCCAGTCCTACCAAGGGCGATCCATAGCCAGGGCAGGGAAGGGTTGCCTACCCTGAAGTTCCGACGAAAGCTTCCCCCATAAATCACGGTATCCGCGCGGGATCCTGAAAAGTCTCCTAGCAGTCCGAAATGATACAAGGACATTGCGAGTGGCAAGGGTAGCATCCGCAATCGAAGTCACACCCAAACGGGCCATGCAGTTAAATCTTGGTCTGAGCTGATGTTTATCTTCCCATGAAAGTAATGTGGATACCGCCAACAATTCCAGCTGAAAAGAATTTGTCTGCACGCGGTCCCCTACAGGATGCCAACGGGCCTTTTGGAGCACCACTTTCCAAGAGCCGACCAAATGCACTAACAAAGAGGAAGAGGGACTGGAGAAACGAGCGTCAGCATTAAGGACATGCCACCATGAGGCTCGAAGCCGTGTGTTACCCTGGCGGAGGCCGCTGTCCTCAAGAAAATAACGGGCTATGATGGTCCACGGGTGATGATCCACACACATGGCACGAAACAGAGACCAACGAAGAGCCAGCATATGAGTTTCTGCATCCAAAATAGCTCCACCACCCATGCGCTTAGGGGTACATGCATGTGACCATGAAATCCAAGAAATGCCTGCCTGCAGTGAATCTTTCTTCCATAGCATGAAACGAATGGGATGAGTAAGAGCCTTCAAAGCACTGGGCGTCCATGGCAGTAATGGCAGGAAATACGTCAGCATTGGTAGCATAATTGTCTGAGCCACTTTGAGGCGGACATGGAACGGCCAGGCTTGCGACTTCCAATACATAAACTTCACGGCCAGTTTGTGTGAAATCCACTCCAGCAGGGCCTTTGGCCGTACATCCACCCCCAATGGGTATCCAAGATGCCTGACAATCGCGCCACGAGAAACCATCTGGCCCTGCCAGCCTAATGACTCTAAATCAGGCTCCGTGCAACTGAGAATGCCTGACTTGAAGGCATTGATGCGAAGACCAGAAGCTTGACCAAAGAGCGTCCAAACATCTAATGCCTTGCGAATGTTATCCCTGTCCGCCTGCAAAATCATAAAGGAGTCATCAGCCAAAGATTGGCTAATGAAGTGCTGCCCCAAAGGAAGAGATAACCCTGCCAGCTGGGCAGAAGCCGCCATGGAGAATAACATTGAAAGGACCGGGTGAGTCGCCAGGGCAAAGAAGAGAGGACTCAAAGGGCAGCCTTGTCTGAGCGAGCGCGCAAGGAGAAATGGCTCTGTGACCCCACCATTAAGCATAACTCTTGAAGAAGCCTCAGTACTAATGGTGTAGATCAATCGGGACATGCGGATCCCAAAGCCCATAGCAGACATAAGCTCTGCAAGGAAAGACCAGTCCACACAGTCAAACGCCTTTTCCAGGTCCAGTTGAATCAAGACCACTTGCTGATTGGAGTGCCTCGCATAATCAATAGCCATTTGCACATTCAAAATATTGTGCAAAATGTTGCGTCCCTTAATGAAACCATATTGGAGGTGGTGCACAAGGGCTGGAAGGTGCTTGTGAAGCCGATTTGCCAGCACTTTGGAAAAGATTTTATACATCACTCCCATCAACGAAATTGGTCTCCAGTGTTGCAGCTTTGACGGCGAAGGGACCTTGGGGATCAGTTTGATGAGGCCTTCTTTCCATGAAGAAGGCATGACCCCTGTTTCCCAAACCTGCTGGAACATGACCACTAAAGGCTTTACCAACTGCGTGGCTGAGTGCTCAAAAAATTCATTAGTGAGACCATCCCAACCAGGACTTTTATCCTTAGGCAGGTGCAACAACACATCCATAACCTCCTCTTCGCAAATATCCGCCTCCAAAGAGGCTTGCATATCAAGCGGAACCTGCTGGTGGACCAGTTGATAGAAGACCGAGCGGGCATGCG
Organism: Lygodium microphyllum; assembly: GCF_053477565.2. NCBI lineage: Eukaryota > Viridiplantae > Streptophyta > Polypodiopsida > Schizaeales > Lygodiaceae > Lygodium > Lygodium microphyllum. The sequence goes on along the minus strand of NC_141141.1, from coordinate 153,777,441 downwards.
TAACCTGGCTAGACGGCAAGGATGAAGAACCAAAAAGATCCATAAAATAATTTCTGCACATATTGATAATGGTCTGCGGATCAGTGACCATGCGACCTTCCGAGTCCTGAAGTCGAGTCATATTTTCGCGAGCCGGAGAAGCATGCAAGGCGCGAAAGAACTTATGAGACTGGCAGGCATTATCTTGCAATGTGTCAGTCAAGTTATGCAGCTTGGCCTGCTGATAAGATTTCAAGCGAAACACTTGAATAAGATGGGCCAAACGCCGCTCCAGTGACAGCAGAAAATCATCATCTGGGGAATCCAGGAGCAAGGAACGGACCAAGGCCAATAAGTCCTCTGCTGCAAGTCGACGGCGGCGATAAAGAGAGGCAGTGTGAATCCCATACTGCCGAGCAACCCGCTGCACATTAGAGAGCAGGCGTGCAAACGAAGCCAAGCCCTCAGAGGCGAAGTCCAATAAGAACCTCTCAATCAGTTGCTGCATATAGTCCTGAAAAATTGGATGCTTCAAATAAGAGGAGTTGAAGCGTAAAGGGAGCTTATCCAGGAGCTGCGTAAAAGGTGCAACAGATTGTGCCCGCATCTCAAGCTGGAGGGGAAAATGATCCGACAACGCATATTGCTGCAAGACCTTCATCTCCAGCATCTCGGGAAGAAAATCATCCCCCTGCATGATATACATTCTGTCCAATCGCGACCAAGTGGTTGCATATTGCGCAGAATGAAAAGTAAAACCTGAAACAGAAGGGTGAAGCCACGACCAAAGATCTTGCTTAAGTATGTGCAAAGCAAAGGAGTTCCACACCCGGCTTTCTGGCGTATCCATTACCGAATGTCCTGAGGTGGACTGCGAAGAGTCAACACACATATTGAAATCTCCCATCAAAAACCCTCTGCGGCCAAGTGCCATGGAGCCCTGCAAAGTCAACCATAGATCCCGTCGGGATGTGGGATCATTGGGAGCATAAAGTCCCAGCAGCCATAAAATCTCACCTTCAAATAGGACTTCGATTACCAGAAAGCGGCCGTGCACATCATTTTTAACAAGAACAGGCTGGTATTTCTCATGAACAATCATCAGCACGCCCGAATAATGCTTAGCATGTGTCCCTGCATAAAACAGACGAAATCCACGACAATCCACAACCTTTCCTGCCTTACCATGACTTTTGTGCTCCACTGCACATAATACATCCCACTGATTTTCATGCAAGACAGACCACATGGTATGCTGCTTATGGCGAGAGCAAATGCCTCGCACGTTCCACGTGGCAATCTTCATATATTTTCAAACAAAGGAAGTCAGGAACGAGGCGCCTGTTGCCTCGATTGCATCTTTTCCGCGAGGGCATCCAGGACACCCTCATCCAGAAAATCAGCCAATACTGCAAATGAATTCGGGCGACCTGCTTTAGAGGTAGACGGGAAATCCACTACCTTGGGAGCAGGGCGGGGATAACGCCTATCCCAAGGAGTAATCACATTGCCTTTCGCATCAAACGCCAGCTTAGCAGGTGGGCCCTTGGGGCCCTCGGAATAGACTTTCCTTGAAGACGGATTGCGGGGGGCTGACGGGGCCATGGTACACACAACCTGCTGTGGGGTGACCATGTCTTTCCTGCGCGTGTACGTGCGCACGGAATCCGGGGAAACATGAGGCCCAGGATCTGCCAGGCCTGCGTCCAACTTTTTACCTTTTTTTTGTCGTGCCTCAATCCAATCAGAGCTAGGAGAATCCAAAGCTCGGACCTGTTGTTTACCTTTTTCCATGACAGTAGGGGGCTGAAGGGTCTCCTGTGTCTGGGCATCAAGCACCATGTCATCCTTGGGCTGCACAACCTGCGCCTCCTCAGAAGACAGTTGCCGTTCCGGGCATTCAGCTACAAAATGTCCTAATTTACCACATGAAAAGCAGTGTCCGGAAAAATTGCCCCATTTCAGGCGAAAATGCAAAGGATGCATGCCAGCGCAATTGAGGCGAAGCCACGCAGGCCTTTTCCTGGCCGTATCCCATAACATGCATAGACGGTTTCGGTTCATAGCCCTGAGGCTGGGGGGAACCAGCACTGTGCCCACAACCGCCATCGCATCTTTCAACAATGGCCAATATACCGCTGGACAATTTTCCACTTCCACCCACACCGGGCATTCGCGTTGAAGCAGACGCTGGAAGTCAGCCATAGGGCGCCATGGTACCACATGGACCAAGCGGCGGTCAAAGAATAGTGGCAACTTGGACAGTAGCTCAGCTCGATGCGATTCGGATTTCAACAGCACCTCATAAAAGCCGCGAGGGCCAAGGAAGATCTCCTCAACATACTCCCCTTGCAATAAGTGGTGCATCCACTGGCGAATATGTGAGAGCACTGGGATCCTGCCGGTGAAAAAAAGTATAACTGCACGGTCATAGAACACCGAGAAGGACCGTAAGACTGATTTTGGGTCCACTGTCGCTTCCAGCACATCATCCGCAGCCGCAGCAGAGAAAGTTTCATTATTATGCTGGACATAATCACCAAGCAGAGTATTGGCAAAGTCCAGCAAATGCTCCCAGTCTATTTCCTGCGAATCCACAGGTTCGGAGGCAACCTGCGCATAGGAACGGTCCTGAGGACCCATTGGCTCGTCTGAAGTGTGCTTAGAGCGTTTGCCTGCCGGCGGCAGTTCAGAACCCGGAGGCGGCTCCTCCGTGCATGGCACCATATCCTCCGGCTCCTCGGTATCGGAATCAGGGCCAAGGGCTGCCACCGTCCGGTCGAGAAAATCCATATCCAGGCCAGCCATACCGCTGTCTTCTCTCTTTCGCTCGCTCCCTCACTGCAGCAACAGGATGCACTGTCTACAGTCTCTGCTCTTCAATAATCTGCTGCCTCCTCGGCACAGATCTGTCCTTGTAAAATGTCTATCTGCCTGTCCCTAAACTGTCGTGTCCCGGCCTGTGCAGGGACGTATTCTGCAAGCACACCCTTTGATCCTGGCGATTCTCTGGTCAGGGCTTCCACGATGCAGCGCAGCAAGGTTACAGGTAGACAGTGTGCAGGTCACGTTGGCGCGCCAGGTAGGCAGTGTGCAGGCGACGTTGACGGGCGCCCAGGGCCAGCACAGGTGACAGCAGCCCCGATTTGCTTGCTCTCTCTCTCGCTTTCTCTGCCTGAGCCCTGCGCACAGGGGACCACGTAGAGTCGCACAGGCCTGGGCACGTGGTGCTGGTTGCGCAAGCAGGCAGGGGCGCAAGGCTGAAGACAAGTCGCTGTAGCGGGCTGAGAGGTGACGCCGACCAGAGGACGATCGTGGCGAGCAGGCGGGCGACAGCGCCCAGGCCTGACAGCGACCACCGACCAGCAGGTCCACCAGGCGACGTCTGCAGGAAACGCAGGCTGCCCTAGCCAACACGGGCGTCGGCGGCGAAACCTGCGCCTCCACAGGGAGGCGCCCGTGCGCAGGCGGACGTTTGCAGGCAGGAAGCGAGGCGCTGACGACGGCGGGCTACGAGCAGGCGCTGACGAAAAAACGGCGGGCTTCAGAGGCAGCGACGGGCCTGCGAGCGACGGAGGCTTCAGAGGCAGGCGACGGGCCTGCGGGCGACGGCCAGACGGCGGCAGATAGCAGCAGCACAGGTACAGGGGCGAGTCGGCGTCAGATCGAGCTCCTCCATAGCCGTCCCGTCACGTCCTCTCTCTCTCTCTCTCTCTCTCTCTCTCTCTCTCTCTCTCCCAAATCTCTCTCTCTCTCTCTCTCTCTCTCTCTCTCTCTCTCTCTCTCTCCCCTATATGGGGCAGCTATTTGGGGTCCGAGTCCAGAGCAACAATTCTACGGAGTAGGAGGCCCCCACAGCTCGGCTCACATAGACAGAGAGCAGTCACTGACTTTTTCACTGATACACGACAGAGTATGGCAGATACCACTACTACTACCACACAGCCTACAGGAGTACATCATCATTGGACCTCATCTTCTGTAGGTGTCCCTTTGGATAGAGCAGTGGCACTTAGCCGGTCTAGGCCCCCATGTCCACCCGGACGAAGGCCTAGGCATCCACACCACAGACAAATTAAAGCCATCATTGAGCGCCACAGGAGACAGATGCCGAGATGCCTCAGGCCTGCAGAGATACACCTCCTTAGAGGACAAACATCTCATTGATGGAGAGTTTTCATTTTTCTACTTTCACTTTTAGATCATTGACATGTTTCCCTTTTATAGGACACTATTTCATTTTTTCAGTCTTATAGGCATGTTTTTCAACTTTTCTCGTTCCAGATGAGAAACACACCATCATTGTATGTATTGCATTGGTCTCATAGGCCACATTGGCCTTTTAGAGACGTTAATATACTCTCTCTCTCTCTCTCTCTCTCTCTCTCTCTCTCTCTCTCTCTCTCTCTCTCTCTCTTTTCATGTTTTTCTCTTCTCGTCCCCTCTCTCTCTCTTTCCTCCTCTTTCTCTCAATCTTTTTGAATGAATGTGTGGCAAGAAGGGAGAACGAAAGTGCAGCAGCTGGAGAATACAACATTCTGCAGAGTTCAAGTGCTAGTGCACTGACTAAAGTCTTACTTCCAGTAAGCAAGCACTTCTCTATATTCTTATTTTGATGCTTGCATGTGCGGCTATCTGTCTATGTCACTAAATTGAAAGCTAGAAGCACCTTGCTGTATTTCCAATGATCTTAGCTGCACTCTATAAAGCCACAAATTTTGAAAGGGGAACTAAGATGGCCTACCTTCATTGCTTGATCTTTTGTGCAACTAGCATCACCACACATCACTTCCTCTTCATCAAGGCTAATGTTTATTTGCTTCATTTCTTGGCGTAAGAGGCTACATGCAAATCTGTAAACAGCATTCCTTGTTCAGATCACATGGCTTTATTTTTCAAAAAATTACCATGAAAACTGTGAAGATTGACCTCACCTAATTTATATCATAAAATAATATTCATCTTACCCAATATTGATTGCAGTTTCTGCCTTGTCACCAGTGAGAACCCAGAGTTTTATCCCAGCCTGTGCTAGCTTGTCTATACACTCTGGAACCTGTGATAGAAGATCATCTATAAGCCTTTCAGCTGATAAAGCTCAATCAGATGGCCAAGCCCTTCCCACCTTCTATCTGTAATAAATGTGCTTACCCCTTCCTGCAGTTTGTCTTCAACAGCAGTTGCACCAATGAGTATAAGATCTTTTTCAATCAGCTCAGCTATTGATTCCAACCGTGATTCACGGTCTGCACCAACATATGTTTTTGCCCTTGAAAATTCTGCATTCCAAGACTTGTACTCATCTAAATGAAGTTTCTTGAAGGCTATTGCCAAGGTCCGTAATCCGGCATCAGCATAGCTGCAAAGGTGCTGACGAGTTGCCTTTTCATATTTTCTACCATCATGTGCTAGTCTATCAAGAATGATGCTGCATAAAATAGGAGAGAGGCAATTCCAATGAGTCCAGTTGTGAGATAGTGCCTTTGAAATACAGTTAATGAAATATCCATTAAGATTTCACATTAGAAGCCTAAAAGGAAGGGTAATTAATTCCCTCACAGCAAATATAGAGAAAGCACACATTCATCTGTAAGGACATGTCTAACCAGTATAAAGAGAAGCATGCACCCAAGCTTTCAGAGGATCCACATCTATAAATAGGAGGCTGCCTAGCCACTTGCTCCCATCTTTGTTTTGCAAGCTCATCTATTTTTGGTGCCCTGTTCCATTGCTGTCCACACCCCTCGCAGAGGATATCTCAGTTTATGGTGCTGTCCACCAGCTAGGCACCCTATCGAGCCTCCATCTGTTGCTATGTTTGCAGATTTTGACCAGCTACAGCCTGTTTGGAGCTATCCTCTACCTTGGGACTGCTGTACAAGCTGTGTTTGCACCACAAACAATGCCCTACAATGATGGCATCATCCAATCAGTTGTCGCCTTCACTCCAGTTGGCTGTGTTTGCTGTCTGCAGCTGCTTCCGGAGTTGTCACCTGCATTGCTGCTACGTAATTCACCAGATCAGTCTACATCAGGTTCAGCCCTGCATTTTCAGGACATAGCAATCTGCACTGCTGTTGTCAATTATTTGGGGCATCTGGTTACTTTTCCAGTGGCTGCCTGATGCATTTTGGGATCCATTCAAAGTACGGCACTCTCCAATTCATCTCCACCCTGGTGCATTTTGAGACATGGAGGTTTGAGGTTTTATATGCATTCTTGCATGGTATGTTTACTGCATTCAGCATTCATTTATTTTCTTTCACTCTGAGTTACTCTTGACCTCCAAGTTCTACTGTTCTATCATTGTCTTTTGTCGTGCACTTTGTGTTTATATTCTATGTTGGAGTATTTCTTTACATGGTATCAGGGCTAGATACTCTTTATAGAAATCTAAGCCTTGATTTGAAAACTCGATATTGGAGATACGAAAGAACTCTGGAGGGAAGGTGGCTTCAAACACTTCATCACCACTTCAATCTCCAGAACAACCTACACCAAGAAGCAAATAGGAGTGGTACTTGCAACTACCTCCCAAAGATTCAACATAGATGGAAAGTCAATTCACCACTTTGAACACTATTGTCCATACGAAATCTCTTGGGCCGAATACGATTTGAGCCTCAAGCATCGAACCCAACAACTTCTTGAACATAACAATGATCATTTCTCTTTAGATTCTGTGCACAAGTCTGAAGATCTTGTAGGACCATCGAAGCCTTCAACCAGAATGGGCCCCCCAATTTGGTGATAGAAGTATCGAGTGCATACCATCCTTCACTCCTACTCCATCTGCTCTGGTGCAAGGTACACAAGTTTATACTTCTGTTTCCTCTTCTATTGCTCCTACTTCCATGCAAGATTCTAGAGCCCATATGCTGCCCATCGACAACTTCAAGAGCCTCCCGCATCCATACTGTACTCACATGTCTTCCTATTTTCAATGCCATCACCATCCAAGATCCTTTCACGAGATTGCATCATCAACTCTGTTGGATAGGAGATACCAACCTTCTATTTGAAGTTTTAATATTTACATTTTACCTCCTTTGGTCCTTGCGCCCATGTTATAAAGGTCTAATCAAGTCTAAGTCCTGAAGAGGATAGATTCTTGTGTATAAATACAAGAAGAGGTAGTTATAAGAAAAAATCAAGTAACTCTTCATCAAGTTTTCCTTCATCGAGTTTTGGCTCTTCTAGTCAATTTGATGCCAGTGTTTCATCTTTAATTCTATCTTCTACATTTCAATTTCCATCACAAAGTCAATCAACCTTATTCACTTCAATCCCTTTTTACACAACAATTTCAAATGCCACCCCTCCCACCCTTTTCTTCCACTGCTTCTATACCTTCATTTACACCCTCATTTACATTCCCGTTCACACTTCCACCAATTACATCACATACCACACCAGATCATGAAACTAGATGGTGAAGATGCACAAATGGTGGGGGTTCATTCACCAAATCAAGCACTTTCAGGTTACTATTCAATTGGCTTACCCACCCAAGCATACCCACTCTGCAGTGTCGATCAATTGGTTTTGGGTTCCAATGCTGCCTCCTTTCATACCATATGGCATCCAAAGTCCTCTTCATGTCTTCCCGCCCTACCCCTCTTAGATGACACCTCAAAGTTCTCACACTTCATCTATATCTATCAAGAATGCCTTCACTGATAAGAGTCATTTCAACAAGTCTAATTACACTACATGGTCTAATTTGATGAGGTATGTTCTAGATTCTCAGAACTTGTAGGACCTAGTGCCGGGGTTGGAACCCCAACCCACCCCTATTTGGGCTCTTCCAGAGGCTGTCCACTCTTGAAAAGCTAGAAATGCTTCTACCGCAATTGACTAAATGTAGGGCCTTCTCCCAAAATTCCACTCTCAACTATAGCACTTTGATCTTGCATCTGAGCGGTGGGAACACTTGATTGACCACTTTGCAACTCGAGGTAGGAACCATTGTATCAATCTCGACCATGAGCTTCAAGAGTTCAAAATCACCAAGCGGAATAACCTTAGGGTCAAGTTGGCAAAATACAGGCATTTACTCACCAAGTTTGCTAGTAAGGGGCTTCCTAAGTCCCTTGATAACCAAGTCACATTGTTCTTGAACAAGCTATCATAGAAATATTCCAATTTTGTTCGATTAGTGATCTCACCCACTATACAAACATTCTATGAATTTGGGTGTTAGCTATTGCATTATGCTTGGTTATTTGAACAATTTCATAGAGTTATCTCTCTCTCACCTATAGAGGGGGCCCTTGTCTCCACTTTTCAAAAGGAAAAGAAAGGGAAGGACAAGAATGATCAAAATCAATCTCAGACACCTACTAGTGAGTCACAACGAAGGGTGGGGTGTAGGAAGATACCTTGGAATGGATGCTAATAATGCTATAGGAGAGGAGCCAACAGACCAATTAGCTAATCCTTCAAGGGTAGTGAAAGATATAGACTGCTGAAGGTGTCCGTGTACCATATGTCCAATGCCAATTGTCCCAAAAGGAGTAGATGGGACAATAGTGGGAGGCATAGCCCCATTGACATTGTCTAGCATGAGTGGAAGGTAGTCACAGTGGTCTGCTATGGTTTCTTAGGTGGGAGACCCTAGGCTTCCTCGTTCACATGGCCTAATCTTTAGCAATGTATGAATAACCTATTCTTTTTAGGGAGTTGTTGCCACATGGGTTTCGTTTCTTTGTCTCCATCTCAGGAAGGGGTGTCACCCTTGTTTTGAGTTACCTTCACATCTTGTGAGTTTTTGCCACCTCCAATTTTCCCCTACGAAGAAGAGGCAACCAAACCCCTCTTTGAATAAGAATGTAAGGACTTCTTGTGGACATGATCATGCAGCCTCATGTAATACAAGAACTGATACTCAAACTCATAGAAGGTTGGCAATCAAGGCAATGAAACGATGTACTAGATGAAGTGGAAATACTTTTCAAGAAATTTGTTCAGCTAGCAAATTTATATATTCAGTCAACTTGATTTTTATATCATCAACTTCCTTAATGGGAAAGTATGAAGCTCAAAGTTGAGATTGATACATCAAGTGCAAACTCGTACTGCATAGCGGCCAATAAGATGACTCCAACGCTCAAATGTGAGGGAAAATGTTGTAACTAAGAGTGGAACGTAGAAAGCAGCCCCCAATTAATTGAACATTGGATGTGGCATTGTGGACTCTCCATTGGATGTGGCATTGTGGACTCTCCATTTGATGGATGTGATCAAGGTGAGCTACTCAAGGATTTCTAGCATAGTGTCTAGACCAATTACGAGGTCCCAAAGACCCTAAGATTCAAGTACTTGTTGCATGAAGTTCCACCAAGTGGTGAAATTCAATCTGTGAAAACAAGTCTTATCTGTGAAGGCATTCTTGGCCATAGCAACAAGAGTGGTAGTGTTGTAAGATGGGAAAGGTAGGTAGGGTGGAGGAGTGGAATACACTTGGGAATTGATCCCAAGGTGCCCACCATGCAAGCATGAAGTGTGCACAATGGATCCAAAAGTGGAAATGGACTAACTAGGCATGGGCATGGTGACCCCATGAATAGCCCATGGAGGAGGGATAGGGACACATGAAGACTGAAGTAGAGGATGAAAATCCTTTCGTGGGAATGACCCATCGAGTGTATGATGGTGCACCATAAGCAAAGGATAAAAATCCCTGCATCCGAGATGCTAATAGATGAGGAGGTGAGTGTTAGGCGAAAGTGACGGAAGTAGCCCATCACCCCCTATCCAAGGTAAATAGATGTGCTCACTTTTAAGTGTGGGTAAGGCACAATGTTAAAGGGTGGTGTTTCCCCTAACAATGTATTAGAGTGCAAAGTGGCATTGACCTAAGGATAGGTGACATGGGGTATAGAGAAAGAGAAGGAACTAGGAGCAGAGATGGAAGACCCAACTCTTAGTGTGCTAGATACAGAAGTGGAGTGTAATTCTAATGCAAGAAAAAAAGATTCAAGAGATGTGGGTAGGATAGAAGGGAAGTGTGAAAGAGAAGTGCCAACTCCATACTCAAGAAACAAAAGATACAATTCCACATATACCAGTAGATGAACATCTGCATCTAGAGTCTCCTCAATTAAAATTGACATACTAAAAATTATCTGGATCCTTCGCACCAAAAGGAGAAACAAGGGAGGGTTTTGATTCGTATGACTCAAAGGGATTATATGAACTTGACACTAGGCTTAACTCAAATGATGAAGATGGTTCGCGAACCGTCCCAATTGTCGTATATCCTCCTTGATCAAAGAGTTGACTTGCCTCACCAACCAATCCGGAAGTAGTAGAAAAGCTGGTAGAAGGGAGATAAGTTGGGTCATACTCATTGCACATGAATTCTTCAAACTCCTCCTCTATCATGAAGTCAAGAAAAGGAGAAGAAAGTCAAGGTGAAGGTGAAGCATGGTCTTCCTCATCGAGTCCATAATGCCTCCTCAAGGTCTCCAATGATGGAGAAAATTGATAAGACATAGTAGGATCCCAAGGAGTCTAAGACATTGTGAAATGGTTACGTGTAGTCCATGTATCTCACACAGAGCCAAGCCTCCACAACACCACAAGATACTCTTTAAAAGAGCACCAGCTTTGATGCCATGTAAAGCTATGCTACAGTTTGCACAAAGAAAATACAGAATGTACGAACATGACTAAAACACAATAACTCACATAGTAATGCAATATACACAAACCCTAAACACAAAACACAAAACACAAACACAAACAGAGAAGAGAGAGAACTCTGAAGTGAATCAATCCATGCAATAAATGAATGTAAGAGTGTACTGAATGCTCAAGGGCATAGTGGTGAGTGATGATGTCCACCAAAGACAGATTCAAAGTATTGTAACCACCAATTGGAGCTAAAAGAGTGCTAAATAATAAAGGGCAGCAAGCTGGTCATCAAAATGCAGCAGTCTCGAGGCTGCAAACTAGTAAACGCAACAGTGTACAACCCAACAAAAGCTGGAAACTATGCACTGGAGCTACAAATACCAAGATGATAGCTATAGGAGAGGTGTTAGGGCTGTACGAAGCTGGAAACTATTCATTGGAGCTACAGATAGCAGGATGATAGCTATAGGAGAGGTGTCAGGGTTGTACGGGACTGCAATGCTGAGAACGAAAACAGGCTGATGCAATCGACGTGGCTGATCAGCAAGGCGACAGGCTGGAACAGTAAACACAGCAGTCTAGAGCACTCGCCCACAACAAGGACATGCTGATGATGACATGGCAGTAGTTGCGAAGGCTGGAGAGACACTAAGTGAAGGCCTGATGACTGAAATCTGCACGTTGGAGTGCAAAACCTGCACACAAGGATAGGGCTAAATGGTGGGCAGCCTGTCTATTTATAAATGTAAAATAATCCTCCAAAATTACCGTTTTGCATGTGGGACACAAAAATTCTCTAGAACCACTCCATGTTTAATGACACTTTTGGCCACAAAAGAAGTCCTTTCAGCTTTGCAACATGACTCTAGATGCATTTGAGTGGCCCAAATATACCAACAATCCCAAAATTTAAGAAAGTGAAATAAAATCTCCATATGGGGTTACATCAGACCATGAGGTTTAGGCTTACCAAAAGCCCAATCAAAAGGGCACATCCTAGTGCCCACCACAGCATGGCAAATGTCAAAAATGAGGAGCCAAATTTTCCAAGCAAAAGGATAGGAGATAAACCAATAAATGGGAAGAATCAATTGCAACAATATAGAAGAAATACTTCCCATTACAAATATTGTGGCAATGAAGCAAGGGGAAGACCACCCACCAATGCGCACCAAATGAATGCCTTACCTTTGAATGGCGTCTTGTTGTGCCATCCCTCCATCACTATCAACTTCCACCACCCTTTAGGTTTGTGTAGTCCCCAAAGTGCATCGGCCTTGATGGTCAACCATGACGATTTTTTATCATGAGGTGGTAAATCTAATTAGCTAAAGAAGACTAGAGACTTAAGCGGCCAGTAAGGTTCCAATCCTACGAGGGACAAGTAGAATCTAGGACAGGAAAGGTTGGCAGTCCTAAAAAAGTCTAGAAACCTTGCCCCAAAGGTCATGGTAGCCACAAGGAGCTCGGAAGAACCGTTTGACAGTGCAGAAAGATACGAGCGTGTTACAAGGCAAGAGAGTGGCAACAGCCACCAAGATCAATCCAAGGCGAGCCATACAATTAAACTTAGGCATGTCCCATTTTTCCTCCCATGAGCAAATGAGATACCATCACAATTTCCATTCGGAAAGAATTTGCAGCCAATCTGTCCTCCGCTGAGTGTCATTAGACCTTGGAAAGCATCAATTTTTGCATAAGGCTTGTAAAACTGCCATTTACACGACTATCATATGAAGATTGACATCCAACAATGCAGCTCCCCCCAACTGTTTTGAAGTAGTGCCATGCTGCCAAGGTATCACATCTAACCCAAATGATTGCCTTTCTTTTCCCACAACATAAAGCAGATGGGCTGCATCAATTCCAAGAGAGACTTCTTCATCCTCAAGGGTAAAAAATAAGAGACAATACTAATCATGATAGATTGAGCTACTAATTAAGAGGCCAACCTTGAGATTTCCAATACATAAACCTGTCATGAACTCACGAGTTCGGAGGATATCCAATTGATGAATGTTGTAGGAGACACATCCACATCAATGGGATATCCCAAGTGCCGGGTAATATCTCCTTTAGAAACAACAGCTCCCTGCCAACCCAATGCTTACAAATCAATCGTTGTACAAGAAAGCAATGTAGATTTTTGAGCATTAATATGGAGACCCCAAGCTAAACCAAACAAATGCCAAATAGCCATTGCCCAATTCACATCCAACCAGCCTTAAGAAACATAAAGGAATCATCTACCAATGTTTGACCCAAAAGTTGAGGACCACTGTGGAAAGAGATCATCCAACAATGTCCCCATCATCAGCCATCCTATCCAACAAAGAGAGCATTAGGTGAGTGACCAATGCAAATAATAAAGGACTAGAGGGCACCTTGATGAAGAGAACGAGATAAAGCAATCTCATATGCGACTCCCCCATTAAGTGCAACATGTGCCACCGTATCCCAATAGTGACAATAAGAGAACTCGCCCATGGTAGACATCAATTGCCACATGAAAGACCAGCTAACATGATCAAAAGCCTTTTCAATATCTAGCTAGATCATAACAACATGCTAGCGAAAGGTTTTGGCATAATCAATCCCCATCTGAACAGTCAAAATATTATGCATAATATTTGGTCCCTTAATGAAACCATACTGACGTGGATGAATCAATGATGGAAACACTTTCTACAATCTCTTGACAATGACTTTGGAAAAGATTTTGTACAAGGAACCCATAACAGAAATGTGTCTCCTCTGTTTCAAAGTACATAGAGAAGGAAACTTGTGCAGCAAACGAATAATAGCAATCTTCCAATCCAAATGCATCAATCTGAATCACCATACATGTTGGGAAAGGCAAGTCAGTGGGTCCTTAGGCTACTCCAGATTGACTAAAAACAGGGCATTAGGGAGTCCATCCCAACGCGGGCTTTTCCTATGTGGTAAATGGAATAACACTTTCTACGCTTCTTACTCAGTAATATCGGCTTCCATCAAGTCCACCTGAACGAGGGTATCTACAATTTCACAAGGTGATGATCTTACCCATACAATCAAAGTTGAGGCTGAACATCCATGCTTTTGTTCTTTTTGGAACAAACCTTTGTCCAAGTAGGTGCCAATTGATCACGAGTACATAGGTTGTTTACCCTTATCCATGGTCCTCTGTAGAGGGGTTTCACTATCCTTCGGCTCCTTAGCTAACATGGTTGCTTCCCCCACAAGCTCAACATTTCTATCCACTTTTTCTGGACACTCTAACATAAAGTGACCTAGCTGTCCAAAAGAAAAGCAATGACCAGCAAAGGTGCCCCATTTGAGCCAAAAAAGCAATGGACACATCCCAGAGCAGTTTATGCGCAGCCAATTATGCCTCTTGCGGCCGGTGCCCACAACATACATAATCTGTTCCGATTAGGAGCATGCAAGGTTGGTGGCACCAAGACCATGCCAATGGTAGCCATGGCATCCTCAACAAAGGCCAATATATTGTTGGGCAGCCTTTGACCTCAACCCAAATGGGACATTTACATTGAAGCAAATAGTAAAAATCCACCAAGGGCCTCCAAGGCACAACATGGACCAAACAATAGTCAAAAAACAAAGGCAATTTTGCCAATAGAGCATCCCACATCTGAGAAGAATGCAAAAGGACCTCATAAAAGCCCCTAGGGCCTACAAAGATTTCATACACACAGTCAATTTGCATCAAAGAGGCCAGCCATTGACGAATCCGAGCAAGCATCGAAATTCTACCTGTAAAGAACAATATGACACCCTTTTCATAAAAGACAGAAAAGGAATGCAGCACGGACTTAGTATCCACATTAGTATCCATGACATCCTCATCAACCTTGTCCGACGCACTGAAAAGATTTTGGTGAACATAATCACCCAGCAGTGTGTTCGCAAATTCAAGCAAGTGCTCCTGATCCAACTCTTGGGAATCCTCGGGAACTGTGACTACTTGCGTATGGACCAGTAGAAGCCTCCATGAATACCATAGGTTCTTCTCAGGCATGTTTAGGATGTTTTCCTACTGGCTGATTATCCAAACAAGGTACTACTTCTTCCAAACAAGGAACCATTTCCTCTTCATCATCAGCCACAAGATTCGAAGCACGGATAGACTACGTTTGGTCCAAGAACACAGTATTAGGACCAGCCATATTTGCTGATTTCCTTTCTCTATGTCAGCTTGCAGAATTAAGTTTCTGTCGGCCTACAAAATCAAGTCTGTGTGTAGGGAAACACTGACAAGGTTGCTGCCTCTAAACAAACAAATGGTGTGTGGTTTGCAGAAGAATCGTTGACTGTACACATAACAACTTACCGTAGTGCTGCACAAGTCACAGAAGGGTGCCCCGCAGGCTGAACAAAAGAAGTCAAACACAGTTGCTCATTTGGCCTTTCTTTGGCAGCCCTGTTCCTGCAACGTGCAGGAACAGAGCAGCGAGTGCCACAAGGTAGAACACTAGGAGCCTAGTAAGCCTCCAGGTCTGCACAGCAACAAGGAGATCAACACCTTTCTGTTTCACTCTCTGTATCTCTCTGACTTTGATTTTGATCATGTCCTGGAGTATGCAGTAATGCACTCACTGGGGCTGCAATTTGTATTTCTGCAGTGACTGTAAACAGTGTGAAGGCATTTGGGCTCGTAAAAGATTACCGGGCCTGCAAAAATTTAGTGAGGGGTTAGGGAAACCCTAGAAATTTGTAGGAATCACAGAAATTGCTCTGATTTGACAGTACAAAGTACAAGCTGAGTGGCTTTGCACACAGTGTGTGAGAGAGGGATAAGTAGACAAATGCAAGCATCAAACCATGGAAAATGAATATATGGGAGACGAATCTGATCAAGAACTAACACAACCATCCATGGAAGCAGTGTTCAACACCCCTTCTAAGAACACACGGTACAAGACGTATGACCATAGGGTCCGTGATTGGACCGTCTCCCCAGCATCTGACAGGCATGGATAGACCTCACGCACCATGAATGAAAAGAAATGCGAAGAAATTCATCTCATGATTCGCTCTGAACTACAAATTATGAGACAAGAATTGGAGAAAGAAATACAAGAGTAAGTCAAAGCCGAACTGATAGTAAATCAGAGGGCAGAAATGCAAGACATGCAGATAAAGATTACGAATGACTTATAGGCACAAATGCTGTCCGAAATGCACACGCTGAAAACTGAAATGCTGAAGGTGGTAGATGCCTACAAATCTGAAATCTTAGAACTGGGGGAAGAATTGAATACATTTAAGAAAAAAGAAATGAACGTGCAAGAAGAACTACAAAAAGAGAAAGAGGCTTTGAAGGCATGTGAAAGGAAGGTTCACTCATGAGCAAAAGTGGCAAAGACAACACAGAAGCAGATAGAAGAAGACAGCCCATGGATTGAGGTAGTAAAAAAGAATAAGGGAACATCAGTGAACAAGGCTGAAGTAATGAATGCTACCTTGGAAGAAGAGGCTAGGAGATGGGCTAGGGTTTTACATGTACGGGTAGTAGGATGGGAGGAGAAGAGCACCCCACAGGAAGATGCTAAGACACTTGCTGACAAAATTGGGGCTTCAGACGTACCTATCGTCAATGCTTGGAGAGTGGGGAAAGAGGACTCTAAGTCCAAGGCTCTAATTCTTCGCTTTGGGGACATAGTGAAAAAAAAGGCCTTCCTCTCCAAGAGGAGAGCCCTCAAGGGTGAGAAGATTTATTTGGATGAGGACCTTACCCCAATACAAATAGCCCATCGCAAAGAACACATACCTAAGGTATTGGAGGCTCACAAAGAGGGAAAGTGGGCTATTTATAGGGATGGACAAGTCATCATCACTGACAAAAGGACTTCATGACGGTATGAGGCCTATGAGACACTTCGAATGTCAATACGGAATTGTAATGGAGCCCTACGATTGGATGCTCGTTACTTTGAAGATAGCTTCCGAAACATAGATATAGCAATGTACACAGAAACGCACCAAATGTAAAGGTAGCCGACTACCAGACATGCGGGGATACAAGTGGGAAAGTGCATTTCGTCCAGCACCTAGAAAACCAGTAAGCACTAGGGGTTCTAGAGATGTGGGCATACTATACCCGGAAGACCTCAAAGGGATAGTGCAAGTAATGAAAAGAGATAATGATGCACGATATTTATGGATTAGGATACATGCAGGAAGACCACGGGTATATTCATCCCCATATGCTACTTTCCTCTCCTACAAATTCTACCTATGCCACACGAGATGGATCTCCCTTTGATATACTCTATGAGGATATCATGAGATATGCTAGCATTGGGGACATATTATTAGTAGGAGATTTCAATGCACGCACTGGAGATAGACAGAGTGACTTTTATATGCACGATAATGCCATGTTCAAAGAGATTGACATAGATGAAATAGGCCTACGCAAGAGAGCCCAGGATAAAGAAGTGAGTACCTATGGGATACACCTATTGACTTTGGGAAGTGCACATAGACTAGCCATCTTTAATGGTCTGCCACAATGGCCAAGATCTGACAATTTGACATGTTGAAATCACAAAGGAGGGGCAAGTACTGTGGACTACTTGATAGGCTCACGAGCATTGATACCAGGCATCCAAAACTTTAAGATATCTAAGAGACCAATTGGCATAGTAGCAGATCATGCTATTTTGACATTCATGCTCTCTTGTGTACATACAAAACATGAAACACCATGCCTCCCTAAACATCCCGAATACTACTTTACAGAAGACACCTCACACATCTACCGTGGTTCTCTGCAGACCAGTTTACATACATTGGACTTGAGTGGATCGTTAGAAGAATGTACAAGGGATTTAGCAAAGGCCATACATGGATCAGCCATGTATGCATTCCCACACACCTTGCCCCAATGTAGACCTACACAATCTACTGCTCCCCAAAATAGCTGGTATGATGATGAGTGTAGAGTCACTCGAGCTCGCTTACAAAGAGAAGTGGAGCTAGGCACTTAGACACATTGCCAAGCAAAGGCGTTCTTCAAACGCCTTGTGCGGAAGAAGAAATGAGACTACTTAGCGAAAGCAGAAGCAGAGATATATCAGCTATTTTTGGGGCGGAATAGCAAGAGCGCATGGAAGATGTTTCATGAAAGACGGTCCCCCCATACAAATTACATCACCAAATGCTTGGCTTGACTATGGGAGACAGTTGTATGACCTACCAAGACAGCCACCTATGCAACCCCCACAAGCTTGTAGGCCAATACAGTGATCTTTCTTCACATGGAAAATGGTTAGGGATGCAATTTATAGATTACAAAATGGGAGGGCACAGGATGAGGATGGATTAGTCACATGCTTGTGACATATTAGCACCCATATTAGCACATATGTTCAATAGAGCAGTATTGAAGGTTTCCCTATGAGTTGGTCAGACAATACTATAATTCCGTCATTTAAAAGTGGTTATCCCTTGATTCCCAGCAACTACAAGACTATCATGATCAGTCATACTTTGGCCAAGATATATGGATCTATATTGGAGCATGAACTCAGTGAGTGGACTGAAATGCAAGGCAAGAGAACACAAGGACAGGCAGGCTTCACACGAGGATATACCACGCTAGACCATATTCTCACACTTAGAGCCATTATTGAGGAGGGTCGAGCCCGAGACAAGAGAATCTATTGTTGCTTTGTAGACTTTCGCAAAGCTTTTGATACAGTGCCTCATACATGCATCATGCAGAGATTGTAGAACATTGGAGTACCAGAGGGTATACGATGGGGTGTCTATGCATTATATGAGGCAGTGACAGGTCATATACGAGTACCTGGGGGGCTATCAGAGAGGATTAACAGTACCATAGGAGTGAAACAAGGATGTCCACTTTCACCCACATTGTTTGGTCTATACATAGATGAAGGGTTTGATTACATAGACCGAGGAGGAGGAGCTGGAGCCAGCCTAGCAGGGGTGCTGATACTGATATTACTGTATGCAGATGATATTGTTCTCTTTTCAAATTCACTGGAGGGATTGCAGTACCATCTAGATGCTTTGCACATCTTCTGTAGAGATAAAGGCCTCACAGTGAACCTTGGGAAGACCAAAACCATGGTTTTCAATACTTTAGCAGCATGGGTGACTAGATCTATGTACTAGTTCACATTTGGGGGAGACATACTAGGGCATGTGAGGGAATATGTCTATTTGGGAATCACCTTCTCTGGCCCACGTTTTTCGTTGAGAGGGGCATCAGAGACACGTTTGGCACGTGGATACGCAGCACTAGGGGGACTGGAGAGTCAATGTGCTCACATACAATTCTAGGAGCCCCGCACCAAGCTCTGGTTGTTTGACACCCTAGTCACACCTACATTACTATATGGAGCAGAGGTATGGGGTTGCAGCTTGTACCACAGGCATCTTAGTCCACTCACTGATCAAATTGGAGTAGAGAGGGATTATTATGATGGTTGGGATAGCATGGAAAGGCCATTGATCATGATGATAGCACGCATGATTAGGAGGAAGCCCTCCACCCCACATCCCATTGTCAAAGCAGGGCTAGGGGCAACACCTATAGTTACGGAGACACTCTTCAAGGCAATGACCTTTTGGCACAGACTATGGGAACTTCCACGCCATAGATACTCTAGATTGGCAACACCTAGACAACTAGCAGCAAAAAGCAAGAACTGTTGGTTTTCACATATGGCTATTTGGATGACCCTACATGGTTTGGATATTGACCGTCTTCCACCTTTATAGCCTTGACTGCCCTACACTTTCTCTCAGTCGATTAGAGCTGAACCAAGTGATCAGAGCTGATATCTTGAGGATTGAGACAGCAAGGACATGGATCCATCCACCACTCCCTCTAGGATCAAGGATGGAGTTCTATAGGAGTCATTTCTTGTGTCTCTCTGATGATGGTTTCACTATTCAGCCAGCATATATGGACACCCATCTCTCCCATAGCGTATGGGTTGCTATCGGACAAATTCGCACCTCCTCACATAGGCTTCAAATGGAGACAAGCAAATGGAAAAATACCCTAGCAGAGGATAGGACTTGCCAACTTTGTGGTCGAGAGCCTGAGACGGAGGAGCACTACATATGTAGATGCACAGTATACTATGACATACGAGGACGGTACCACTGCCTCTTCCGTGATGGATTTGGACCCCTTCGTCGCGTCATGGAGTACGAGGACCAAAGATGCCTAGGTCTTTTCCTCCTAGAGCTCGAGAGGTGCCGAACTGCACTACTGCGAGACAGGAGGCCAACTCATCCAAAGGGACACACACAAAGAGCAGTGACAGACTTCTTCTACAAAGCCGACCCTACTGACACTACCAGTCTAGCAAAGACAAAGCCACCCCGTCAGACACCTTACAAGCCACGCCGTGGAATCACATTGGATAGAGTCATTTCCCTTCGTCAAGCATGACGACCCCGTCTACCAGGACCACATCCAAGGAAGCCACACCACAGTTGGATTAGAGCCATTATCACGAGACACCGAATACTCACCACCAGGCATATCAATGAAGCAGCTAGGGACCGCATCATAGCTGAGATCATGTGCAGATCTTGAGATCAACTATAGCCTATAGTCTCCACCATACTTTTGTACATGGTTCTATCAGATCTGGTTCTCCTTTCCTTTCCTTTTCTTTTCTATCAATGGACAACACTACACATGGTTCAACCCTAGTACAGTCCCATCTATAGTTATTTTCAGTATTGTTTCATAGGCCACCCACTTATTTGTAATGTTATCTTTACCTTACTGATGAGATGACATTAGACATGGATGTACTTTGGATTTTGTCTCATAGGCCACATTGGCCTTATGTAGACGTCAATATATCTTTCTTTCTTTCTTTCTTTCTTTCTTTCTGACGACCTACAAAAATAGGGTAGCAATGCGCAGAACAATAGATGTGTAGGGTTACAGGTCCATAAGTCTACGCAGATACAAGGGTATTACGGGTGACAAGGGTGTGGCTCCAGGCACAATTGGGTAGACCTCTCTCTTTTTTTTTTTTCGTAAAAGGTAATTGTATTAATTACGAAAAAAATACAAGATTACTGGATTACAAGATACATGACGACAATCCAAGCCATCATGTGAAGAGGTTCTAAGTACTACAAGTTACAATGTCATGGCAAGGATGCGGAGGAAATTGCCATATGCCAGGGACGGAGGTCCTTCGTAGAGAGCAAATCAGAACGATGGAGAAGAGCTAACTTCCAATACAAGAGGCCCTTAAGCCTCACAATATGCCGCTGAACATTGTAGGCGGAGTCAAACAGAAAAGCATTCCGAATGGTCCAGTTATGCCAACAGCCCCAGTATCGAAGAAAGTGATACATGAGCTTCATATGGGGCTGTGCGGGAGTAGGGTATTTGGGCTGGCCAAAAACCCAATGAAAGGGACGAAGGGTGATACCAACCACCCCTCGCCAAACAGCCGACAAAAATAACCAGACTTTCTTAGCGACGGGGCAAGAAATAAATCGGTGGCGGGCGGATTCCATAGTAGTGGTGCAAAAGAAACAGGTGCCATTGGAGATTCGTCGCTTGGAAAGAGCCGAAGCAAGCGGAAGACCCCCAATCATCACTCGCCAAAGAAAGACTTTATATTTAAAGGGTCTCTTGTTCAACCAGCCCTCCATCACAGTTGCCCTCCACCATGACCGGGATTTACGCAATCCCCATAAAGCATTCGCTTTAGGAACTAGCCATTGATGATCTGTAATCAGAAGATGATACACTTGGTTAGCAGAAGCATTGCTCAAATTCAGCCGGCCTTGTAGGTCCCAATCCTGCCAGGGACGATCCGAAGCAAGGGCAGGAAAGGGTTGTCTGCTCTGGAGCGCCGTCAAAAGCTGTTCCCATAAAGGCCTATATCCACGAGGGATCCTGAAAATCCTCCTAGCTGTACGAAACGATATAAGCACATTGCGACTGGCAAGGGTGGCATCCGCAACCGAAGACAAGCCCAAACGTGCCATCCTGTTGAATTGTGGTCTAAGCTTATATTTACCTTCCCACGAAAGTAAACGTGAGACTGCCAGTAATTCCAATTGAAAAGAGTTAGTAGCCAAGCGATCCTCCGTTGGATGCCACTGAGCCTTTTGAAGGACTTGTTTCCAGGAACATACCAAATGAGTAAGCAGCGATGAAGAAGAAGTGGAGAACCGCGAATCAGCATTAAGAACATGCCACCAAGAACTCCGGATTTGGGTATTGCCATGCAGAAGCCCATGGGCCTCAAGGAAATAACGGGCTATATCGACCCATGGATGATGATCCGAACACATGGCGTGGAAAAGAGACCAACGGAGTGCCTGCATGTGAGTTTGGGCATTGGGCATCTAAAATAGCTCCGCCACCCATGCGTTTGGGGGTGCACGCATGCGACCACGAGATCCAGGAAATACCTACATGCAATGAGTCCTTCTTCCATAGCATAAAGCGAATAGACTGAGTAAGAGCATTCAGAGTCGTAGTAGTCCAGGGCAACAATGGCAAGAAATAGGTGAGCATTGGCAACATAATGATCTGGGCTACTTTGAGGTGAACATGGAAGGGCCAGGCCTGAGACTTCCAATACATAAACTTAGTCACCATTTTCTGAGAGATCCACTACAGAAGCTGCTTTGGGGGAACATCAACACCCAAAGGGTATCCAAGATGTCTGACAATGGAGCCACGAGGAACAACCAGACCCTGCCAGTCCAAGGACTGCAAATTCAACTCCGTGCAGCTTAGAATGGCTGATTTGAGCGCATTGATACGAAGGCCTGACGCCTGACCAAAGAGACCCCAAACATCCAATGCTTTTTGAAGGTTATCCTTGTCCGCACGCAAAATCATAAAGGTGTCATCTGCCAGAGATTGGCTAATGAAGTGCTGTCTTGTAGGAAGCGACAGTCCAGCCAACTGAGAGGAGGCGGCCATATGAGATAACATGGAAAGAACTGGATGTGTCGCCAGGGCAAAGAATAGAGGGCTCAAAGGGCACCCCTGTCGGACGGAACGGGCAAGGACAAATGCCTCAGTAACACCTCCGTTCAGCATGACTCTCGAAGACGCCGCAGCACTAATGGTGTAGATTAGACGAGACATCCGAGCACCAAAGCCCATAGCAGACATAAGTTCAGCAACGAAAGACCAGTCCAGATAGTCAAAAGCCTTTTCCAGGTCCAGTTGAACCAGTACTACCTCCTGATTAGAATGCCTGGCATAATCAATGGCCAATTGGGCATTCAAAACATTGTGCAGAATATTTCGGCCCTTAATGAAACCATACTGGAGAGGGTGCACAAGGGCAGGGAGATGCTTATGGAGCCGATTTGCCATTACTTTGGAAAAGATTTTGTACATTGAACCCATCAAAGAAATTGGGCGCCACTGTGTCAACTTAGATGGCGAAGGAACTTTTGGAAGTAGTTTAATAAGTCCTTGTTTCCATGAGGGAGGCATGATCTCCGTTTCCCACACCTGCTGGAATAAAGCCTGCAATGGTTTGGCCAGTTGAGTAGCGAAAGCTTCAAAGAACTCATTGGTGAGACCATCCCAACCCGGACTTTTATCTTTGGGCAAGTGTAACAAGACGTCCATAACCTCTGCCTCACCAATATCTGACTCCATAGTAGCTTGGATGTCCTGCGGAAGCTGATTGCGGACCAGGTCATAAAAAACCGAACGGGCCTGAGTGATTTGGGCTGAAGGTGGAGAAGCGGAACCGAGAAGGTCACGGAAATAATTCCTGCACATATGCACAATAGACTGTGGATCCAGGATAAGGTGGCCTTCTACATCCTCGAGTCTGGTCATATTCTCGCGAGCAGGTGAGGCATGGAGAGCTCGAAAGAACTTATGGGTCTGACATGCACTATCTTGCAAAGTCTCTGTCAGATGTTGCAATTTGGCCTGCTGATACGATTTTAACTGGAATTCTTTAATAAGATCGGCCACCCGCATGGCCAGTGCAAGCAGAAATGCATCATCCGGAGTGTCCACCAGCAGAGAGCGAACCAAAACCAGCAGGTCCTCCGCTGCCTGTCGACGGCGCCGACAAAGAGCGGCATGATAGATCCCATACTGCCGAGCAACCCGCTGCACATTAGAGAGCAATCTGTCAAATGACGGAGTGCCCTGAGAGGAGAAGTCCAAGAAGAATCTGTCAAGCAATTGCTGCATATAGCCCTGAAAAATTGCATGCTTCAAGTAGGACGAGTTGAAACGCAAAGGGAGTCTCTCCAGAAATTGCTTGAAAGGTGCAATGGGTTGTGCAAGCAACTCGAACTGCAGAGGGAAATGATCCGACAAGGCATATTGCTGCAACACTTTTATTTCGAGCATCTCAGGAAGAAAATCATCATTCTGCATGATATATATACGGTCCAACCGCGACCATGTTGTTGCATACTGGGCCGAATGGAAAGTAAACCCGGTAGAAGACGGGTGTAGCCAGGACCAGAGATCTTGCTTAAGAACAGCAAGAGCCAACTCATGCCACATACGACTTTCCGGCGCATCCATGACCGAGTGCTCCGATGTGGACTGGGAAGAATCAACACACATATTGAAATCCCCCATGAAGAAGCCCCGTCTGCCAAGTGACAAGGAAGTCTGCAGCGTCTGCCAAAGCTCCCGGCGAGATAAGGAATCATTCGGAGCATAGAGGCCAAGTAACCATAAGATTTCCCCTTCGAATAAAATTTCAACCACCAAAAAGCGGCCATGAACATCATTTTTAATAAGAACAGGCTGATGTTTGGCATGTACAATCATGAGCACACCCGAATAATGCATGGCCTGTGTTCCTGCATAGAACAAACGAAAGCCATGGCAATCCACAACTTTTCCGGCGTCACCGTGACTCTTGTGCTCAACAGCGCACAGGACATCCCACTGATTCTCATACAAGGCAGTCCACATGGCATGTTGCTTGTGTCGAGAACAAATTCCTCGCACATTCCACGTGGCTATTTTCATGTGTATGCAAAATAAAATCAGGTACGAGGCACAGCTTGCCTAGATTTGACTTTGTCGGCGAGAATGTCCAGGACTCCCTCATCCAAGAAATCCGCCAACACCGCAAAAGAGTTCTGAGGACCAGATTTGGAAGTAGACAGCATATCTGCTTGTTTGGGGTTGGAACGTGGATACCGACGGTCCCATGGGGTAATGACGTTGCCTCTGGCTTTTGAGCGTTGCCTCTGGTATCAAAAGTCAGCTTTGCAGGTGGACCCTTTAGACGATCCGAATACATTTTCCTGGCGGGCTGAGGACGGGGGGCCGAGGAAACCATAGCAGGAGCAGAGCGCTCGGAAGACAACATTTCCTTCCTGCGCATATATGTACGCATGGAATCTTGTGAGGTAGTAGGCACAGTACTCTCCATGCCGGCAACAATCCTGTTGCCTTTTTTTGCACGTACTTCAACCCAATCAGTGGCACGGGAATCCAGACCCGAAACCTGTTGTTTACCTTTAGCCAGAACTTGGGGCGGATGGATAGTATCCAGCGACGGAGCATCACACACCATATCTTCCATGGGCGGAGCAACATGGCCCGCATCTGAAATGTGTTGTTGCTCTGGGCATTCTGCCATAAAATGCCCCAACTATCCACAGGAAAAGCAATGGCCTGCAAAATTGCCCCATTTCAAACGAAAGTGTAACGGATGCATGCCAGAGCAATTGAGGCGTAACCAAGCAGGCCTTTTCCTTGCAGTATCCCATAACATGCACAAGCGGTTGCGATTCACAGCCTTGAGACTGGGAGGGACCAAAACTGTGCCCACAGCGGCCATAGCATCCTTCAATAGCGGCCAATAAACAGCCGGACAATTTTCCACTTCTACCCACACAGGGCATTCACGTTGCAGCAGGCGCTGAAAATCTGCCATCGGGCGCCATGGAACCACATGAACCAACCGACGATCCAAAAACAAAGGCAGTTTAGACAGGAGAGCAGCACGGTGCGTCTCAGTTTTCAACAGGACCTCAAAAAAACCCCGGGACCCAACAAAAATCTCTTCAACACACACTCCTTGTAGCAGACTCTGCAGCCATTGGCGAATACGGGAAAGCAGCGGGATTCGACCAGTGAAGAAGAGGATCACAGCACGTTCATAAAACACCGAAAAATATCGTAGGACAATTTTTGGGTCAACGGTAGCTTCCAGAACATCGTCAGGTGCAGAGTCAGAAAAAGCTTCCTGGTTATGTTGAACATATTCGCCAAGCAGAGTGTTGGCAAATTCCAGCAGATGTTCCCAGTCCACATCCTGAGAGTCCACCGAATCCGAAGCAACCTGCGCATAGGAACGATCCTGAATAACACCTATCTCTGCCAAAGTATGCTTGGTACGTTTACCCGTAGGCTGGATGTCAGGACCCGGGGGCATCTCTTCAGTGCACAGAACCATATCCTCCGGTTCCTTAGCATCAGAATCTGGGCCAAGTGCTGCCACCGTTTGGTCTATGAAATCCAGATCCAATCCAGCCATCTTGGATGACGAGCTGATCTCGAAGGAGGACTGACGCACAGGCGAGGGGGGCGACCGACAGGCGAGGGCGGACCTCAGGCGTGGGCAGAAATCAGGCGCGGGCAAAAGGCCGGACGCACAAGGCGGACGGGCGTGAACCAGGCGCAGAGCCTGCAGTGCACGCGGGCGACAGCAGGGCTGGAGGCGCAACTGACGGGTTGCCAGATGCAGGCGAGGAGCCTGTGGGTGACGACACGAGGGCGGTGACAGGCGACGGCAGGGAGACAGGGCGGCTGCAGACGGGGTGGCACGTCTCTCTCTCGCTCTCTCTCTCTCTCTTGCTCGCCTTGCAGATCAGCAAGCAGTCAGGTCGAGATGCTGCCTTGCTGACGACTGTGGGGCTTAGGGTTGACCGCCACCGGGCGGCTCTGCAGAAGGGAAGCGAACAAGTAGGCGTACCTGCGGACAGCAGCGTAGGCGAAAGATGACGGGCGTCGGCCGGCGTGGGAGCGGGAGTGGTCAGGAAAACGGCGCAAGGGAACCCGGGAAGGACCAGGACGGCGCTGCGGAGCCAGTCGCGTGACACGAACACGGACGAGACAGGCGAGCGACGGCAGGGACTCCACAGGCTGGCGACGGCAGGGACGATACGGGCGGGCAACGGCCTATGCCGGCTGTACGCGGGGGGAAGCAGACCACGGACGACGACGAGACGGCAGGTCGCGAGCAAGCGCCATCGATTTTCGCTCTCTCTCTCTCTCTCTCTCTCTCTCTCTCTCTCTCTCTCTCTCTCTCTCTCTCTCTCTCTCTCTCTCTCTCTCTCTCTCTCTCTCTCTCTCTCTCTCTCTCTCTCTCTCTCTCTCTCTCTCTCTCTCTCTCTCTCTTTTTTCGTAAAAGGTAATTGTATTAATTACGGAAAAAAATACAAGATTACATGATTACATGAGTACAAGAGACACGAGAGCCCTAGGCCAACGTGTGGGAAATCCCCGTACTAATGCACTAAAAATCTCTCTCTCTCTCTCTCTCTCTCTCTCTCTCTCTCTCTCTCTTTTTCGTAAAAGTTAATTGTATTAATTACGGAAAAAAGTACAAGATTACATGATTACATGAGTACAAGAGACACGAGGGCCCTAGGCCAACGTGTGGGAAATCCCCGTACTAATGCACTAAAAAGGTTACACCAATCATGGCAAGGACCCAGAGGCAATTGCCAAATGCCAGGAATGCAAATCCTCCCGAGGGAGAAAGTCGGAGTGCCTGATGAGATGTAGCTGCCAATGCAAGAGCCCTTTAAGCCTTGCAATATGTCTCGGTACATTAGAGGCTGAATCAAAGAGAAAAGCATTGCGCGTGGTCCAAATGTGCCAGCATCCCCAGTATCTGAAAAAGTGAAATAAGATCTTCATATGTAACGGTGGTGGTGTGGGATACTTTGGGCGCACAAAAACCCAATCGAAAGGAGTCAGTGAGGACCCCACCACTGCGCGCCAGATTTGCGACAAGAGTGACCAGATATTCTTGGCGAGCGGGCAAGAAAGAAAACAATGTCGGGCCGATTCCGCCGTAGTGATACAGAAGAAACAATTGCCATTCGAGATTCGACGCTTGGAAAGGGCCGAGGCAAGAGGAAGACCACCAATCATTACCCGCCAAAGAAAGACCTTGCATTTGAAAGGTGCCTTATTCCGCCAGCCCTCCATCAACGTTGCCTGCCACCATGACAGCGATTTCCGCAGTCCCCAAACAGTATTAGCTTTCACACCCAGCCATTGGTGATCTTTAATGAGAAGATGATACACCTGATTAGTAGAGGCCTTTTCCAGACTCAACCGGCCTGCAAGGTCCCAGTCCTGCCAAGGGCGATCCACAGCCAGGGCAGGAAAGGGTTGCCTACCCTGAAGTTCCAACGAAAGCTTCCCCCATAAATCACGGTATCCGCGCGGGATCCTGAAAAGTCTCCTAGCAGTCCGAAACGATGCGAGGACATTGCGAGTAGCAAGGGTAGCATCCGCAATCGAAGTCACACCCAAACGGGCCATGCGGTTAAATCTTGGTCTGAGCTGATGTTTATCTTCCCATGAAAGTAATCTGGATACTGCCAACAATTCCAGCTGAAAGGAGTTAGTCTGCAAGCGGTCCCCTACAGGATGCCAACGGGCCTTTTGGAGCACCACTTTCCAAGAGCCGACCAAGTGCAGTAACAAAGAGGAAGAGGGACTGGAAAATCGAGAGTCAGCATTAAGGACATGCCACCAAGAGGCCCGAAGCCGTGTGTTACCTTGGCGGAGCCCGCTGTCCTCAAGAAAATAACGGGCTATGATGGTCCACGGGTGATGATCCACACACATGGCACGAAAAAGAGACCAATGAAGAGCCAGCATATGAGTTTCCGCATCCAAAATAGCTCCACCACCCATGCGCTTAGGGGTACATGCATGTGACCATGAAATCCAGGAAATGCCTGCCTGCAGTGAATCTTTTTTCCATAGCATGAAACGAATGGGATGAGTGAGAGCCTTCAAAGTAGTAGGCGTCCATGGCAGTAATGGCAGGAAATACATTAGCATTGGTAGCATAATTGCCTGAGCCACTTTGAGGCGGACATGGAATGGCCAGGCTTGCGACTTCCAATACATAAACTTCGCGGCCAGTTTTTGTGAAATCCACTCCAGCAGGTCCTTTGGCCGTACATCCACCCCCAATGGGTATCCAAGATGCCTGACAATGGAGCCACGGGAAACCACCTGGCCCTACCAACCTAATGACTGTAAATCAAGCTCCGTGCAACTGAGAATGCCTGACTTAAAGGCATTGATGCGAAGACCAGAGGCCTGACCAAAGAGCGTCCAAACATCTAATGCCTTACGAATGTTGTCCCTGTCCGCCTGCAAAATCATAAAGGAGTCATCAGCCAAAGATTGGCTAATGAAGTGCTGCCCCAAAGGAAGAGACAACCCTGCCAGCTGAGCAGAAGCCGCCATGGAGGATAACATTGAAAGGACCGGGTGAGTTGCCAGGGCAAAGAAGAGAGGACTCAAAGGGCAACCCTGTCGGACCGAGCGTGCAAGGACAAATGGCTCTGTAACCCCACCATTGAGCATAACTCTTGAAGAAGCCGCAGTACTAATGGTGTAGATCAATCGGGACATCCGGATACCAAAGCCCATAGCAGACATGAGATCTGCAATGAAATACCAGTCCACACTGTCAAACGCCTTTTCCAGGTCCAATTGAATCAATACCACTTGCTGACTGGAGTGCCGCGCATAGTCAATAGCCATTTGCACATTTAAGATATTATGCAGAATGTTGCGGCCCTTAATGAAACCATATTGGAGAGGATGCACAATAGCTGGAAGGTGCTTGTGAAGCCGATTTGCCAGCACTTTGGAGAAGATTTTATACATCGCGTCCATCAAAGAAATTGGTCTCCAGTGTTGCAGCTTTGACGGCGAAGGGACCTTTGGAATCAGTTTGATAAGGCCTTCTTTCCATGAGGAAGGCATGACCCCTGTTTCCCAAACCTGCTGAAACATGATCACCAATGGCTTTACCAACTGCGTGGCCGAGTGCTCAAAAAATTCATTAGTGAGACCATCCCAACCAGGACTTTTATCCTTAGGCAGGTGCAACAAAACATCCATAACCTCCTCTTCGCAAATATCCACCTCCAAAGTGGCTTGCATATCAAATGGAACCTGCTGGCGGACCAAATGATAGAAGACCGAGCGGGCATGCGAAACCTGGCTAGAAGGCAAGGGAGAAGAACCAAGAAGATCCAGAAAATAATTTCTGCACATATTGATAATGGTCTGCGGATCAGTGTGACCATGCGACCTTCCGAATCCTGGAGTCGAGTCATATTTTCGCGAGCCGGAGAAGCATGCAAGGCGCGAAAGAACTTATGAGACTGGCAGGCACTATCTTGCAATGTGTCAGTCAAGTTATGCAGCTTGGCCTGCTGATAAGATTTCAAGCGAAACACTTGAATAAGATGGGCCAAACGCCTCTCCAGTGACAGCAGAAAATCATCATCTGGGGAGTCCAAGAGCAAGGAACGGACCAAAGCCAATAAGTCCTCTGCTGCATGTCGACGTCGGCGACAAAGAGAGGCATAATGAATCCCATACTGCCGAGCAACCCGCTGCACATTAGAGAGCAGGCGTGCAAATGAAGCCAAGCCCTCAGAGGCGAAGTCCAATAAGAACCTCTCAATCAATTGCTGCATATAGCCCTGAAAAATTGGATGTTTCAAATAAGAGGAGTTGAAGCGTAAAGGGAGCCTATCCAGCAACTGCATAAAAGGTGCAATAGATTGTGCCCGCATCTCAAGCTGGAGGGGGAAATGGTCCGACAACGCATATTGCTGCAAGACCTTCATCTCCAGCATCTCGGGAAGAAAATCATCCCCCTGCATGATATACATTCTGTCCAACCGCGACCAAGTGGTTGCATATTGTGCGGAATGAAAAGTAAACCCTGAAAAAGAAGGGTGAAGCCACGACCAAAGATCTTGCTTAAGTACGTGCAAAGCAAAGGAATTCCACACCCGGCTTTCCGGCGTATCCATTACCGAATGCCCTGAAGTGGACTGAGAAGAGTCAACACACATATTGAAATCTCCAACCCCCTTCGGCCAAGTGACATGGAGCCCTGCAAAGTCGACCAAAGATCCCGTCGGGATACGGGATCATTCGGAGCATAGAGGCCCAGCAACCATAAAATTTCTCCTTCAAATAAGACTTCGATTACCAGAAAGCGGCCCTGCACATCATTTTTAACAAGAACAGGCTGGTATTTCTCATGGACAATCATCAGCACGCCCGAATAGTGCGTA
Organism: Lygodium microphyllum; assembly: GCF_053477565.2. NCBI lineage: Eukaryota > Viridiplantae > Streptophyta > Polypodiopsida > Schizaeales > Lygodiaceae > Lygodium > Lygodium microphyllum. Next base: position 153,746,484 of record NC_141141.1, on the reverse strand, counting down.
GCATGTGTCCCTGCATAAAACAGACGGAATCCATGACAATCCACAACTTTTCCTGCTTCACCGTGGCTTTTGTGCTCAACTGCACACAATACATCCCACTGGTTCTCATGCAAGACAATCCACATGGTATGTTGCTTATGGTGAGAGCAAATGCCTCGCACATTCCACGTGGCTATCTTCATATATCTTCAAAAAAGGAAGTCAGGAACGAGGCGCCTGTTGCCTCGATTTCACCTTTTCCGCGAGAGCATCCAGGACACCCTCATCCAGAAAATCAGCCAAGACTGCAAACGAATTCGGGCGACCTGCTTTAGAGGTAGAAGGAAAATCCACTGCCTTGGGAGTGGAGCGGGGATAACGCCGATCCCAAGGTGTAATCACATTACCTTTTGCATCAAACGCCAGCTCAGCAGGTGGGCCCTTGGGGCCGTCTGAATAGACTTTCCTTGAAGACGGATTACGGGGGGCAGACGGGGCCATAGTACGCGTAGCTTGCTGTGAAGTGACCATTTCTTTCCTGCGCGTATACGTGCGCACGGAATCCTGGGAAGCATTAGGCCCAGGATCCGCCAGGCCTGCATCCAACTTTTTACCTTTTTTTTGTCGTGCCTCAATCCAATCAGTGCTAGGGGAATCCAAACCCCGGACCTGTTGTTTGCCTTTATCCATGACATTAGGTGGCTGAAGGGTCTCCTGTGTCGGGGCATCAAGCACCATGTCATCCTTGGGCAGCACAACCTGCGCATCCTCAGAAGACGGTTGCCGTTCCAGGCATTCGGCCATAAAATGCCCTAATTTACCACATGAAAAGCAGTGTCCGGCAAAGTTGCCCCATTTCAGGCGAAAATGCAAAGGATGCATGCCAGAACAATTGAGGCGAAGCCACGCAGGCCTTTTCCTGGCCGTGTCCCATAACATGCATAAACGGTTTCGGTTCATAGCCCTGAGGCTTGGGGGAACCAGCACTGTTCCCACAACCGCCATCGCGTCCTTCAACAATGGCCAATAGACCACTGGACAATTTTCCACTTCCACCCACACCGGGCATTCTCGTTGAAGCAGACGCTGGAAGTCAGCCATAGGGCGCCATGGTACAACATGGACCAAGCGGCGATCAAAGAATAGTGGCAACCTGGACAGGAGCTCAGCTCGATGCGTTTCCGATTTCAACAGCACCTCATAAAAGCCGCGAGGTCCAAGGAATATCTCCTCAACACACTCCCCTTGCAATAAATGCTGCATCCACTGGCGAATATGTGAGAGCATTGGGATCCTGCCAGTGAAGAAAAGTATAACTGCACGGTCATAAAACACCGAGAAGGACCGCAAGACTGATTTCGGGTCCACCGTGGCTTCCAGCACATCATCCGTACCCGCATCAGAGAAAGTTTCATTATTATGCTGGACATAATCGCCAAGTAGAGTATTGGCAAAGTCCAGCAAATGCTCCCAGTCAATTTCCTGCGAATCCACAGGTTCAGAGGCAACCTGCACATAGGAACGTTCCTGAGGACCCATTGGCTCGTCAGAAGTATGCTTGGAGCGTTTGCCTGCAGGCGGCAATTTAGAACCCGGAGGCGGCTCCTCCGTGCATGGCACCATATCCTCCGGCTCCTCTGTATCGGAATCAGGGCCAAGGGCTGCCACCGTCCGGTCTAGAAAATCCATATCCAGGCCAGCCATACTGCTGTCTTCTCGCTTTCGCTCGCTCCCTCACTCTCTCTCTCTTTCTCTCTCTGTGCAAGTCCCGCAGACCTGCAAAATCAGGGAACCACCCGGCTGCAGCAACAGGACTGCAACGAGGCTCCTGTGGAGAGCAGGACAGACACGCGCAGATGAACCGGGGCGCACGGGAACGGGGCAGACACCAGTGAGGCTTCAACGCGGCTGCAACAGTCTTACACGTTGACGCAGAGCAGTCAACCACAAACGGAGTTCTCTGCACCGGGCAAAACGTTGACGGGGCAGGCGTCAAAGGGTCAGGCACAGGCCAGGCGTCGAGGGGGCAGCTTGGAAGGGCGCTGCTCGCTGGCGCAGAACCAGCGACCAGCGGCGGATCTGGCGAGCAGATGTCGGGCGTCAACGGAGCCGTGCGGTAGAGGGCGCAGGTTAGGGCGACGACAGGGGGCGCGATTCACAGGCTGCAGAAGCACACGAAAAACACAGCGTGGAGGGGCAGGAGCCGAATCCTGGTTGACGCGCTGCCCTAGACGAGCAGGAGCAGGGAAAAGCGCCGCAGCAGGAACTTCCCGTCGCAGCCAGTTCCGCCATCGCTCCTCGCCATCACGCCTCACACTCTCTCTCTCTCTCTCTCTCTCTCTCTCTCTCTCTCTCTCTCTCTCTCTCTCTCTCTCTCGTAATGAGCAGTTATATTAATCACATGAGAAATACAAGAGTCACAATAGAGTAGCAAAAGAAACTGCCATATGCCCAAGAAACTAAATACTCTCTAGGAAGAAGGTCAACATGCTAAATAAGATCCAACTACCAATGGAGAAGACCCTTGAGCTTAGCACTGAATTTGAACCCTGGAGGTGAAGTAAAAAATGAATGCATTTCGGGTAACCTAGCTATGCCAACAGCCCAAGTATAAGAAGCTTCTTGTTCATGATTCACACCCTAATCTTACCTTACCTTCGGCCTCAACTGACTTTGTCTTTAGCCCTTGTTCATATTAGCATCTCTATTTTTCAAAACGCACTAGACACACATGGACACTCATTACAACTAGTGCCTTATTTTGATACTACAAGGTGATTAGGTAGCTTTGGATATTGCTAACTCCCCTATGTAGGTGCTCTACTTGCTACTTCTAGATGATAGTCTATATAGTACAAAAGAAGCAATTGTCATTCAAATCTCACATAACCATTACATGCTCTCACAAATGATACAAAGAAGCTACCAATTTACCTCTTCGTTGTAGTCTATCCACAAAGGCATGTCGATGGCTCTATGACTCAAGCCATGCAAGCCAGCTCCATCTCCATAGCTTTGATCACCACACTTACTAGAAGAAGAAGAAGAAAAACCAAAAAGCTTCACCCGCACAAATCCCTTACCCACCCCCCCCCAACCCCCCTCTGTCCCCTCTCTCAAGTAAGATGGAGAAGCAAGAAGAAAGCTCCAAAAGATTGCATACCACAAGAATGAGATTATCCATTCATTTTTTTGGGTTTTATATATGGACTTGATTTTTGGGTATCCCACCCTTTCTTTGGTCTAAATCGGACTTCTCTTAGTTTCTGCATGTCTTCCAATTTTAATCAACCTTCCTAGCTTTAATGAGCCGAAGCCTTATGCCACCAATATCTCACTTCGACAGGGGTGTGCATGCGCGCGCGTGCGTGTGTGTGTGTGTGAGTGTGTGTGTGTTTTACAATTTGCACAAGAGTGAGCTTGGCTCTTAAAAATAATTTACAACACAAAGATCTTTTAAAATTTATGAGTGACCAAAAATTGCATTTGTGCCACATTCGCCTTACGCTTTGATTTCTCTTGACCTTTTTCAAGTTCTTTTGCTTGCCTTTTTCAAGAAGAGGTTAACATTATCCCCCTCCTAAATAGGTGCCAGTCCCATGGCACTCTGCGACCTAGTGGGTAGCATTGTGTGGCTGGTATTGACGGTCACAAAGGGGATGGTAATGGGAAGTGATGGAAAAAGTTGATGTGACACTTGGTTTCTCCTCATGGCAGAAGGAAAGAGAGATGATTGTCCTAATATATGTCGTAGGTGAGGAGAGATAGGAGACAATGTTGCAAGGGCCACAAATGTCGTTGGTGTCTTCAGTCATCACCATGTTGAGAACCTACAATTATAAGAGATGTATCCATATGCCAAATTCCAACATTATTCTAACCATCGAGGCATTGTAATGCATAAACTGAGCATAAACAACACCCCGTAGCAATGATATACCACATGATAGTCATGTAAAACATACATCAATTGCAAACCACATGCACATAACTTATGCAATTGTACTTCTTTTGTATCACCTGCCAATGTACATCGAATACCATCCATGTATTCCATACATGCCTTGCAAATATACATCACATCAAAATGTACATTCCATGTATTCCATACATGTCAATAACCTTGCAAATGTATTGTTTCAGAGCCTAGGTGCAAACCATACCATATACATATGGACTCACAATGACTGGCACACTGAATAGTGATCCCAACAACAAACCACTATTAGTATATAGTACCCTGGATGCAAACCAAGTACATCCAAGATCCATTACATAACTGAGCTGTCCATCACTAGGGAAGTGGAGGTGTAACCTCCCCCTTGAGCATCAGGCAATACTCTCGACCTTCTATGGTCTACTAAATCTAAATGAGCCCAATCCAAAATCAGCTCTAAGTAAAACACATCAAGGTAAAGTGCATCCCTAGGATGACCTGCCAGGTCATTCTCCTTCATCTAATTGCATTCTTTCATAGGTAAAACAATGCTGAAGCTACTTGCATTCTTTCATAGGTAAAACAATGCTCCTTCACCTAATTGCATTCTTTCAGAGGTAAAACAATGCTGAAGCTACTTGCCTCAAAACCTCCACTAGGTTCTAAGTCTTTTTCCCTCTTGAGCATTGCAATGCTTTATACTTTCAAATTGCTGTAATTGCAACTTAACTAACATGCAAGATTGCATCCAATTGACTAACTAGCCCCTCATGTATATCTGACATGCCAGGAGCACCAAATGCATTAAGAAACATTCTTGTTTACATACTTTGGACCATTACAATGTGATTTTACATGGGAATTTGCATGCTACCAAACATACCAAGATACAATTTTCCATACACTGTACGTATTAATAGCTGCATTTTTTCTCATCCGAGCATTACTAGCTCATTTTTTCTCATGACCTTATCATCCCTGTATGCAGTCCCTGGCCCACCACAACATGGAAACTAGTGCCACCACCAAAGTACCCTAGCTACCCCATCATTGCATGCGTACCTTACCATCCAAAAAGCATTGAATTGGCACTTCCAAGTTGGCCTTGCATATGCATCAATTGCTCCACTGGCATCATTTGCTTATGCTCACTACCCACATTTGGAACATCATGCTTGTGTATTGACTCTTCCTTCGATGCATCATGCTATCCCAAAGCTCTTGAAGACAATTTCCTCTTCTTTCCTTTGCTAGCCTCCTTTAAGGGATGAAAAAAGAACATGAAGTGAGGATCATTTTCCAATTGCACAAACATTTGAGCTGTTGTACTCAACTGATCTTTATAGTGGTCATCAAATTCCTCTTCCTCTTGCTGGCCATGATCACCCTCTATAGGCCAAGGAGGACCCACATTTTGGTCTAAACCAACATTATCAGCTTTGCTGTCCATGCTATGCCTTGTACAAGATGCAAGTTGGGTATCAAGGCGCTTTGTTCACTTCCCATGTATTACACGTGTATTATTTATTTGTACATGTGCATGCACCCTTGTGGATAAAACCCATAAACCCTAAAGTATAAATACATTATTTAATCTTTGTGTACCAACACATTGTTGGTACACACCAAATTGTGGAGTCCACTCTGTGTGTGTGTGTGTGTGTGTGTGTGTGTGTGTGTGTGTGTGACTTTCACTTCTACACTTCACGCCTGAACATTGCTTCATATTTTGCCGCTACCATTCTCTCTTCTGTCTTCAAAGCATTGCATTTCCCCCCACCACTTTGTGAATTTTTCAGATTGAGAGGCATCATCCCTACGTGATCCCATCTCACTATCTAAGGACATTCTTGCTATAAATCTTAGTTGAACACAATTTCAGTACTAGAGCAAAGCTTCTAACCTCCAATCAAGTGCCACGGGCCCACCAAGTCATGGGATTTGATGGTATCCCAATGATGAAACCTAAAACCACCCTTTCTTCTCAGAGAGATGGTAATGACCTAATTAATCAACAATTACAGCAAGCATAATTAATTCACATAAATTGAAAATGCACACTTTACTATTGAATCTTGGAGAATGGACAGCCTGTTGGCCCCAAAACTAGTGCCCCTTGTGGTATTTCTTTAGCTTTTATTGCAAACAGATGGACTACAATTGAGATTCCATGATCTCCTCCGCTAATCCAAGTGCCTCTTACTATCAAAACTGACAAGCAAGCCTTCAAACCAATTTGCCCCTTGGTTTGCTTGGAGATTCGCCTTCACCTTACTCCTTAAAAGACAAACTAAGTCCCAAATCTAACATGGGCTAGCTGGCCTCTTAAATCTCCTTGAAATTATTTAATTTTAGTGCTTGAATTCAAGACTTAGGTCCTTAGTTCTGTGCAACATCCCAAGGTGCTATCAAACCCTAATTTTTGCTATAAATTAGGGTTTATAGCAGAGATTTTCCAATATCTCCACCTTGAATGACTCAAATGATTGAATTTTACTACAATAACTTAAAAGATGACTGTAGGATGAGAAAGAATATTATAGAAAGAAATTTTAGAGTTTCATCACGAGAACACTGAAAAACTACTGCTGCCCTACTCAAACAACCATGGAAGTTGTCAACTACAACAGAAAGGCCGTCGCCCCTCTTGTATGTTGTCAACTGCATCAAAAGGACCTTGGGCTGATATCACTTGCACCTGAAGGGCTCCAAACTGTTGTCACCATGATGTAGGATTGGTTCTTGGTGGTTGCAAACCACATCATCAACATCTCCTTGCACTCTAACAGCCTCCTTCTCTCTCAATCTCTCTCACAATGGCTTGAATAGACTTTTACTAGCCCCCAAAAAAGTTTTTCCCACTTATATGGGCAAGTTTTGCCAAGTGACAACTATCTAATCCCATTTTTCAACATTATCTAGTTCTAAAAATTAATTTAATAATTACTCTAGCGCCCAAAAAATTAATTCAACCAATCAATAATTAAATTGGCCAGGTCAATTTCTCTTCCAAGTATCCCTAAGCAATTATCACTCCCCCTTAGACAGGTATTAATTAATTAATTAATGCTTTGTCTCTAATATCACAACCACTAACATTAGTAGCCAATAAATTGGTCTAGGCCAAAATGACGCTAGGTACCACCTAGTACCTGTCAAGTATAGCTTATTACAATTTTAACTTGGCACCAGCTGATATCTTGGGATCCTAGGTCCCACACTGTGAAATATTTTTAATTAAATGCTAAACAAAGTAATAAAATTTCACATCCTCGTAATAGAAGACACTTCCTACACTAATACTCTAGAAGGGGTTGGAAATGCTTATGCATTTTTCACCTACAAGCCTTTGATGTCCTTCGCTATGATTGTTGTTAGGATACCTCTAAATCCCACCAGCATAGCCTTGGTTGTAGCCTTTTTCCTTTCTACTTTCTTGTTGACCATCGGTGTGGATCAAATCTTTTAGGGTCCTTCGTTCTTGTGCTCAATGTCTTACCTATGGCATGGATGGTTTCCTTGACGCAAGCATTAAGGTTTATTTTGTCCATAGTTCGTACTACTACACTCTCTAGCATTTCCACGTGGATCGTAATCATTATGGAGTTATACGTGGTGCTAGAGAATAGTATGTGTATCAAGTTTGCTTGGCTCTTCACAATAGGATCCAGAATATCTTCTGTGCGTACTCCATCTTGGTGAACACCCTCTGCTTACTCATACCGAACCTAATGTACATATCTATTTTGCTTCTCAATATCCTTTTTGCTTTATCTCACAATTCCAAGCCCTGTGTACCACATTTGATCGTAGAGATACTTCAACCTACCATTGGCCATTGGCCTCCTCCACCATGATTGCTCTACTACACCTATCAGGATCATAGGTTGTGAGAAACTCAATACACTTATCATGGTCCACCTTCCCTTCAAACTTTGTCTTTAATCCACATCCATCCACTAGCTCTTTTGCTTCTAGATCCTTGATCATTGCAAGGTTGTGAATCCGATGGTACCTCAAGTGGCAATACCTTCTAATTTCCATCTTCAAACTATATTTGATATGTTTTTCTTCCATAAATGATAGCTGGGAATCGATGATTTTCTCCTACACAAACTTCTCTCCTTGTCCTACCATTTCATAGAACCTAACACAAGATATAATAGGGAGATATTAAGGAAAAAGTATTTTTCGTTAATACAACAAATTCAATATTAGCTTATGCATTTAACAAATTGTCTTAACTTCTACTAATTTCTAGTTTTCCTATTGAACTATTCGGTTTTTTGTTTTTGTTCATAGTTTAGTTTTGTTTTGAGTTTCAGTTATCCCTCCCCCTACCTAGTTAAATGCAATACTTCCTAGGATTGTGAGGAGCAATTTATGAATATGTTAATTCCAAGGTGTGCAAATTTTTACTTATAATGTGCTTGCACATTTATTTATATACACTGCGGTAAAATACACGGTTAATGAGTCAACAACCAATCATAAAAGTGAGGATTATACTCAAGTGTTGCATAATGATCCATATCATGTGAGCGTATATGGACATGCGTTATGTAGGTCAAGATATCCGTTAGAACAATTGATTTTGAGTCAAAACAAGCACCTGCATGGTCATAGGTGCGACGTAGGTTGGGTCATATTTGGTAGTCTTGATAGCATAATGTTGTTCAAAATTGGACATAATTTGACAACTAAACCTTTCCCATTATGCACACAAAATGAAATTTTTGTGAAGCTGAAGCTACAAACTTGGTTCTGTGATTTGTGCATTTGTCGAGCATCCTTATGAGATTCCTATTGCGTTTGCGGTGGTGGGATGAGGTATTACAGCCAATGGTTTCTTATATATCAACTCAGGCTTAGTGGGTGAAGCTTTGCATTTTGGCGCTTGTTTCTTCAATCTTTTACGTGGTTTTGGCAAAGGTGGTTCTTGTGGTCGATAAGCATTGTTTGCCGGTAATGGTGTCAGTATGGCTTGTGTGGAGCTGGAGGGCTGTGGGCACTTTGGCAACCATAGCCAAGAATTTCCTACATATAGACTTGCACTTGTAGTAGTGCCTTCAGAACCCATCTACCTTGGGAATGGTTGCAAGGTTGGTGCTTCTCAATCACATGATGAGAGGCGGGTTTCTTTGGCCTTTTTAAGTTTGGGAACTTTCTTGTATTTGTGTTCTATCTTGGGGATCCACTTCTAATGGTTCTACCTTGGTTTAACCGCTATGCTTACTAATGTGTTGCAGTCTGCTTGTGCTTTGAGTAACTGATTAAGCAAAGGTTTTACCCCTCCGTAAAGGTTGTGTTGGTTGTGTTTGGGCCTGTCAGTGGCATCACCTACTTTGAAGAAATAAGTGTGCCCTTGTTGAAAGCCATGATGATTTTTATGTTAGGAAGCTCTAGGTATATGCATTACACATCATGGTCAACTACACAGCCTATCATTTAAGTGGTAGTCCCTACTCACTCACAAGGTTCGCTGCCTTAAAGAGCACATTAAACTACAGGCTTCCCATGCATGTGGATTTGTAGGTTCCCCCTTACAAGATCTGTCCTGCTGCTTTGAACACACAGATCCCCAGCTACTCTACAACAACACTCAACCATTTGGTGTCAAGAAAAGTCATGTCAGCTTTGCCAGCTTGAAGGACATTCTCTTCCAAACCCTTTCAAAGGTTGATATGGGCTTCATTCCATCGACAGCTATGCTGGGCAACACATAAATAAGAGCCTCCCAGCCGTCTAAAATCCTGCACTCCATTCAACACCTGCAAAGGGTGGTGTCACCTAGACTGAGGCATTGACTAAAACTACATCCTTCTACATGAGAGCCATTCTTTAAGTCATGCAATTGCCCTCATGCTCATTACAATACTTTGGGCACTCTATTCAACCATTGACTATGTCCAAATCAACATAGTTGCAGTAGTTGAGCTGACATCAGACAGGCCCTACAATTACCTAGGGTGACAGCATACTTCTGTGCCTACAAAGTGGATTGACAAAACCCACCCTGCAGCTGCTGTGGAGCTCATTGCTAGCCTTACTGCTTGGAACATCTAAATAGAATGATCTCATGCAGTCATCGATCAGCACTCGCCACCTATAGACACCATGCTATGACTTTGTGTTGAACTATACTCATATCATCCTCTGTGGCTTGTTCCTCTCTTGTTGACTTCATACTTTCATTCAGGAAAAGAAAAAATCTAAAGTTCGATGCACTCAGAGGCCTCAATGCTTTGATCACCAGTCTTAATCCTCCCCTTGGCAGGCTCCTCAAGTTCAGCAATTCAGTGGCACCATCATCTTCTCACTCTTCCTGTCAATCGCCAGTCGGAACTTTCAATGCCACAGAGCTTCCATGCATTGGACATTGAGCATGGTATAAATTTCAAGTAGCCCTTACAGGTCTAATTCTCCAGGTTATCAAAGATCACCAATTAGCCGATATACACACCAACAGACAAAGCCACAACTATCCCACCTATGAGTCTAATGATATGCAATTTGATTGCCCTTTTTGAATTTCCAAGCATCTAGCTCCATCAGCTGAGGATGTCTAATCCCAGTATCCGACAGATTACAATGACACATGATTTGTTTGGCTGGTTACTAACACTTTCTCTTACCTTGGATGAGACTGAAGTTTGGAAAGTATCTGCAAATTGCTCTGTTGTCCATGGCATGGAGCTGGCAAGATGGAAACAATTGATATTCCAGCATCATCAGCAAAATCCATAGCCCTCAACCAGTCTGAGCCACATAAAGATAATGCCACCCTTTCTAGGATAGGTCATTCACATGCACATGTGGACTAGGGACTTACAATTACTAGCAAAGGGGTTTACTAGCAAAAATCATTACATTATACCCACCATCATGGCTTTTCATTCCATGTATTGGTTGTCACACAGGGCAGGGGGCTGCCTACTGGTGTGTGTGTTAAAGAACCAGTGAAAACTCTTCTTTTTCATGGAAGGCACAACCCTTTTAGACACAGGGTAAGCCCACATTGGCTTGCTTGATATACTACATTCCATGCCTAGTTAATGCCAATTTTCTCTATTCTTTTGGGCCCCTTCCCACTGTTGTCCATGCACTTTCTGGTAGGACCCTGGGATTAATTCCACCAATCAGCAAAGGAAAAAAGCTAAAATATGTTTTGTCAGGCAGCCAGTGTGTAAAGGCCACCCACCACCCAAATATGTGTGCCCACAAAACAGTCACCTATTTGGGGAGCCATGGTCATGTGTAATCACCCTCATTATTGATAGCCCAGCTGCTTCACAGAGCCAACTTTGGGTGTTTGAGTGTTTATTTTAACATCCTTGTGATTCTTATTGATATGCTTTGTTGTTCTGAAGATTATATCATTTTTTATTTTAAACTTAAATTGGAATCTTGAACTTAGAGGAAAAGTTTAAAATGGTTTGTCACCAAATTGGAGTTTTGTTCTTTCAGCTAATTGTTCTCAAATGAGATGTTAGAGTAAATGGATTTGTTTGGAAACTAAACATTGAAAACATTAATTGCCTAAGTTGATTCCATCTTATGAAATGGTGAAAGTTTACTTAATAACAAATCTTCGACTAATGCAACATTTCTAATCATAAATTCTTCAGAAATGGAAGCCTATCCAGGATAAACTGATTACTTGGGGTATCTCTATCCCACATGTATGCATTGGCACTTACCTAAAAATGATTGCTAAAAACAAAAAGACCTGAGAAAACACTCACCTATCAGCTCCTTTGCAGAAGAGGTAAATTTCCTTTTGCTCATCCTGAATAATAATGGACATGCGCTTTCTCGCACTGCTGAATTCCAAGAGGTCAAGAATCATGTATTCTCTGAGAATAACAACATTTTTCCTTAGATGACATGTGAAATTTAATTATTTGGTGCTCAATCAGAGATATGATGGATGCTTCTAGAAAATTGCTATATGATTATGTTGGGGGTGGAATTATCCAGACCATGCAATTCACTGTGTCTGCTGTTTGATTGACTCTCACATTACCTTAGCATAATCTTCCCACTCGACAAATCGGGTTCTCTCACCAACACGCTTGATTGTGTACGGTTGCAAAACTCAAAACCAAACTCCCGAGCAGCAATGACAAAAGCTCCCTCATCAGGGGACTCAACTTCATAGCTGAGAGCACCAGTTGTATCATCCTTCTCAGGGATAGCTGTATGACAGACAGCAAGAACGCGAAAAAACAGAAGAATAATTTCTGGGTTTGTTTCATTAATCCAATTGCCATGCATGAGTCTGTAATCATTGAAGTTAAACCCTTTCACATGTGGATTTTCATCTTTGTTCACATTATCAACTAGCTGAGCATCATCCACAGGTATTTGGAGAAGCTCCGATGCACACCTCCCTAACCTCTTGGCTGCAGCCCTCTCAACCTCTGTGATCCCACATCCATAAGAGACTCCTGCTATTGAGCATTTCAAAAACTCCATCATGTTGCGAGTTAGCGTTCCTGTTTTGTCAGACAAAATGGTCTCAACCTGTCCAAGTTCCTCATTCAAATTTGATGTTCTGGCAGCTGCAAATTTGTTTGTTTCTGTGTGGTACATAAATACATCTTTATCTATGAAGGCAGCTTGCAAAACCTTGACTATCTCAATGGATACATACAGGGAGATAGGAATAAGATAGCCATACAAAATCAAGGCAGTAACAAGGTGTAGCAGAGCTGCTACAGCTGCCCTGCTAGGATTATAAGCTGAATCTGCAATATCAGGTTGTAAGTACCACCACCTTGGTGTTTCCTTTTTTGTCCTGACACCAAATGTGATTGATCCAATAATACAGATAGTAAGTAAGATACTGAACAGCAAGTATATTATTTTGTCCATTTTCTTTTCAACTCTACTTCTCTTTGATGGTGAATGTGTTGCATTCTGCATCACCTTGGTATCATGACCACTAAAGATGACAACACCATATATGTAATCAGTATTTCTGAGCTTTGAATCTCTTAATAAAATCTGCTGTGGACCAACAGGATAAAGCTGGGATCCTAACACATTCCCTCTATCAGCATAATCTAGGTTGCCTGTGAACGTATATAAATTGGGGTTAGGATCCTCACAATTGATCACAGGATCAAAGGATTTGAACTGAATATCCTCTTCAAGGTTCATAGTACATTCTAAAGACCGCTTTAGCTTTAAATTGGTCTCGCCATCTAAATTCATTGTTTCCACATAGCAAATTCCATCTTCAAAGTTTGATGCTAGAAGGAGGAGGTCAGCAGGAAAATAGTTGTCTTTCTCCACCTTTACAACATCTCCAACCCTTAATACTTTCCACTGTTTCTCAATAAATTCTCCATCTGATTCATGCACTTTCACTTTCCTACTGTTGACTATCTTATCCTGTAAGATCACATTAGCTTATTGAGCGATTGGTATATGTTTCTAGAAAAGTTGGACAAAGTTCACAAATATCATCCATAGAAAATGTGCACGTACAAGCCATATTTTTCAGAAGACACCAATGGCTTAAGCAGTTGAATGGCATTCAGGATACAATTCTCATTTCCTCATTTTACCAATTAAACGGATTAAGGTCCAAAGACAATGTGTAGAAGCACATATGCTCACATGCTTATACAAAGAGGTATAACCCCACCAAACAAAGACCACAAGAACATAGCTATGGGACTTACAAATATATTCTTTTAATTCTCACAAACAAGTCCTCATTCTTCCCCTGCATACTTGTCTCAGGAATTTTTAAGGATTGTTCAGCAGATATTTTGGTTCCAGTTAAGTTGCACTCGATCAAACAGTAAGTGTTCTTTGCATGTAGGTGAACTCCACTAAAGTATGTGGAGATGTGCAACAAAGGTATTTAGACTCAAGCATCTACTTGCCTGAACAAAGTAGAGCTTCAGCTTTTTGCCAAACAGATTAGGAAGCCTTCCTAAAGGCACCAATCATAGAGTCCCTATCAAAAAGAGAGATTCTCAATGCACGCTCATGCAATCTAGAGGCTATTATCATCTTACAATCATCTCCTAATTGGAACTTTCACCATTCAATGGAAACCATAAGGAGCTCTCTCCATTTATGCGCTAATATGTTTTGGCAATGGGCCACTTTGGTGCTTCCCTGACAGCGACTTTAGGGTTGTCAGTCAGGCTCTCAATTGTGGGTATATTGCCTACATATAGGCCTAAGGGCCCTATCCTCATGTCAAGCTGATCAGTATATTCAGCATCATATTTTCCATGCTTCTCTTCCTTGGTCACAATTCAAATATCCATGCATTCAATGTTCATGTGTTCCAGAAATGGCATTCCCGATGGTCCAAATATCCATGCGTTCAATGTTTGCATGTTCTAGTCATGACATTGCCGATGGTAATTTCCTTCAATTTTCTAGCATCTGAGTAATCAATTGGAATCCAAAACCAACTTAACCATGAGGCTTTTGAGGACACTTTCTATGGTTGAATTTCAGCAGACTTTTCCAGTTCAGCGAATAGTGGTTGAATGTGGGGATGTCCCAAGCTTCACAATGTGGTAAGCGAGTACTCACTTATGATTCCATATTTCTCTAGTGTTGTGGGGGATTCCTCTTTCAAGCTTGTGGGATCATAATGGCTCTTTAATCTGCAGCCCAACCTTCACAGGTGCTCCATAAGCTGTCATCTGCCCGAGAGTGCTAAACCTGTTATCATCTGCTCCTAGAGGTGTCAAATCAGCTGTCGCCTACATTAAATGCAATCCCTGATGGCTGGAACAGCTCCCCAAACTGGTGCCAACAGCTAATCAGTCTCCCTCTTGCTTCTTTCAGCCTCCAAAATGCTGGAATGAGGCCTAACCAGCCTCCAACAGCCTTCTCCTCACTTGCACGGGAAGGTTTTGCCAAGTGGCAGCCTTCCAAATAGATTTTTAGCCATCTTATTAACTCTCAGAATTATTAATTCTCAATTTTGAAAATTGATTTCAGCCCTTTGTCCCTGCCCAGAAAATTAAAAATGACCATCCACAATTAAACAACCTTGGCCATTTGGTCTCCCAAGTGATCCTCGGTATTGATCAACCCCTAAACTGGCATTAATTAATAATTACTACCTAGTTCCTAATGTAATTGCTGACATTTAATGGCTAATTAAATACCCTACGCCAAAATTAACACCAAGCACCACCTAGTAGCTTACCAGTATAACTTATTACATCCATTGCCTTTGATACCCACTAACATCTCAGGGTCTTGGGCTCGTCATTTTGACTTAACCAACTTACACATCACATGTGCACATTCAATTAATGCCTAACCAAATGCTAAACAAAGCATCAAAAATGCGCATCCTCATGACAGGCCTCCCCCTTGAAATCTTTGCAATTGTTCCTAATTGCACTGCAATGTACCAAAAGCAAAAGATACTACATTGGAATTTTCATAAGGCATCATGGTAAACAACATCGACCGCTGCCACTTAACCATGCTACTACAAAAATACTTGCTGAAAATATCTAGCCAACATGAGCAAAGCATGATAGACAAAAAGAATCCAAAATTGTTCCCAAAACCTCATGGGATGCATCCATTACTAAGATATCATAAGTGTTCTAACCAATTAACCATAGTAAAGCATAAACCCTAGCGGAATTATCAATAGCATCAAATAGCACTCTGCTATCCATGAAAACTAGATGAATACCATTGATAACTCATAATCATCCATAAGAGACTAGCAATTGAAAGTCGTTCTTTGATGATCAGCAACAACTGATGATCCATAACTGATAATAATCCAATGCAAGTGTATAGTTTCAAAGCTACAATGAAAACCATACCAAACTGCATACCACATATATCCAATGACTCAGTACATTGAATAGTGATCTCATGGCAGGCATACTATCAACAAACAGTACCTTGGATGCATGTTGAATGTATCCAAGTTCTACAATACACTAGAGCTATTAAGCTAAAAAATATCCATCACACATTAAATCTTCATTAGCTCACTAAACCAGCCCCAAACTCAAAGATCACCAAAGTCTCTATATCCCATAAGCCAAAACCCTAATTTTGGGAGGATCCTCATCTATAAATAAGAGAATGCCTAGCCATTCTATCCATCCCTTATTTTGCAGGTTACCCCAACTCTTTCCAGCCTCCATCCATCAAGCACCTCATTTAGCTTGCTACTATGGTCATCTCCAACTATCGCCCTTCGACCTGGCAACTCCTATAGGTTGTGTATTGCCCCAGCTTGCTAACGCCATCATCATTTATAGCAAGTCATTTTTGCATTTTCAGCGCTTTTTTTCATCAAGCTTGAGTGGTGGTTAGAGCACTCAAGATCCATCTCCCATGGACGATGTAAAGAAATACTCTTCCACAAAAAACACAATTATATGACAAACGCATAGAATGATAATGAAACATAGTTAGGGTTAGGGTAACTCGGAGACAATGAACATAGTGAATGATAATGAATGAATACTTGATAGAACACAATGTTCAAAGTGGGCACATATTTTATAGTAAACTCCTATCAAGGAAATGGGCCTAAAGTGGTTCAACTCCATGCATTAAATGTGTTTAGGGATGAAGGATTAGATGCTCTTGGTCCAAGATTCCAATATGTTCTCTTTTCCCCAACATGAATCGACTAAGCCCACCACAAAGTGTATCATCATCTCTCCTATTATAGACACTCCTTCAATCCATTTCAGTTCTTTTTCCTCTCTATAACAGAGCCACATACCCTGCAATTTGACACATTGCTGCAGAGTTGAAATGAAGCCCATACATGGGTCAGACTGCCCGGCTGCAATGCTGCTTGCCATTACATTAAATTGCATCCTCGACCATGTAATCGATGCTCACCTGCTTGAAATGCCTTGTGTTTATAACCAGCCACTTGTGATACGCATCCAATCTTTGCAATTCAAAAGGATCCAGGTGTGAATAACTGGAGCATGTTCAGTTATAAAACACGAAAATTTTACTTCTAGCTCAGTAACTTGTGGTAACCAATCACATCCCATTGGACAATACCATTTATCTAACCTAGCCCGATATCCAAGATGACTCAAGGAATTGAAGATAAGTTGAGCTTCATTTGCTTGTAGATGACCTTTGATATCTACAAGGTCAAATCTGCCTGCTGCCTCCTCCCAGACCTCAAGCTCCTCGTCATGCAACATGGCTACACTAGTGGAAGCATCAGCATTGTCAATTACCATGTTGAAATCTTCAGCTATTGGGCCTCTAGATACATCAATCTCCTTCAAGGTTTCCCATAATATTTCCTAAATCTGACCTCATTGTAGCCATAGATGTTTACAAGATCTACAAGCTCTACTTCCCATGCAATCTGCACCACGGAACTTCGCCCATCAAGATAGCTAAATTTCCACTGGGATGTCTGTTGGTTTTTGCAAATGTGGCACAACTGGATTCTCCATCCACAAAATAGACAAAATCCCCATGAGTGAAAGTGTGGCACTGCATGAATGTAATTTGTGCTCGTGGGTCATAACTGCATCAAAGTTTTCTATGTGAACCACCTCCAAAAAGGCCACATTTTGAATCTCCATTGAGACCTCTAACATTGAACACTACTATCTTGAAGTTGTGTTGCATTCCCATCCCAGTTTTGTTTTTCCAAGGATTGTCTTTTGAATCCCTTATCATTTTTATCTAGAACTGCCAAGCATGCCGGTCTGTGCAGTGAACCACATCAGGTACCACCCTGCCCTCTGCAGCCTTGCATCATTGTACAAAGATGCCATTTGAACATTTGCACGGATACCAGGGTATTCCTAGTCGAGTTGGTCAAGAGGGATTTGATTAATATTTGTGAAGGCACTGGCTTGCCCTCTATTTCCCTTTGGGATCATTGCCTTGTTCCAAAATTACCAAATCTGGGGATGCTTTGACCAAGTACTCTCAGGCAGCTCAACTTTCTGTTTGACCCCATTAGACCTACTTCTCTGATGATTAACCAGCTGCCATGCTCCTCCATCTTCTTACTTCCCCTTCTTCCACAGTGCTGCCCTCTTCTTTTTTGCCACCTTTCACCACTTCTGACCAAGATTTTCTATTTGCCTATACTTTGGATTTTTTGGGTTCATCTTTAGCATGCCCCCACAGCCCACAACTATAACATGACCCAGCAAATTTACTCCATGCAAGTTTGAATTTGACCCAACAATGTAAGGTACATCAACCACCAGTGAATCCGGCTTCTTTTACCCTATGTTCCAGAGTAGACAATACCTATTTCTAAATGGACTTGCCAACATCACTTATGAGTTCACTTCAAGCCGGAGCTGGACATCTTCTTCTATGCCGATTCACAGATTCTCAGGTTCCTGAGTTTGATGCCGGCATGGTCAGACCAACTGAATCACTGCACTGGACCTTCACATTTGCTATCTCTTCCCTCTTCTTCTTGTGCAAACTCCTAATTTCATCAGTGGCACTTGATGAACTTGACTCCCGGTTGACACTCCCTTCACTACATTCAAGCATTTCTTCATCTCCTCCTACTTCTGCTTCACCTTGCATGGGAGTTTTTTCACTAGCTTCCATGCAAAGTATCGCATGGGAGAGCAGGGCCACGTGTCAAGTTCCTTAAGTGGCCCTTAATTCAACTTATCAGTTATAAATCTCCACTATCTCACGGACCACCATACCCACAGACTTACTATATCTACCCACGGTAGCAAATTTGGTGTTGTCAGATATAGAATATAAATCCACATATGGATACTCCACATTTGCAAATTCACGTAGAACTGCTTTATCCACAAAACCGAGTGATGCAGGTTTTTGCCTGATTGTCTCCAAATCCTTATCCTGCATTATAGGAACGTTTAGGCAATCTCTGAAATTGTGTGGCACTGAGAATCATCTTTCAGATGGCCTAAAGCAGAACTGCTGCATTTGACTGAGAGGGAATTCAGAGGCAGGTAGTGAATAGCCTATGAGTAGATGAACGATGGCACGTCAGCGACACAAATGATGTTTGCGGCAGGATCGATGATGTTGAAGACTTGCAAATTAGGGCAGAAAACTGATTCAAGTGAAGGGAGAGCAGGAACAAAAATGCCACATTTTCAGCGAGATAAGCATGTGTTTTTTGGCTGCTTATGATGGCATTGGACAGCTAGGCAAGGGCTGGGCAACAAACAGCCCTTGGATACACTAGCAATCAAAAGACCGGTCCAAAGGAAATCCTCTGCATATTTTTTTAGTCTTCGCACTCTGAACCGTACCCCATTTCTCTAATCTCTTTTGAGAACAGTTGGCACAGCGGCACACAGTTTGTGAAATCGCGCTTAACTGATTAACTGTAGCTTGTGTGACACCCCTCTTAGATGTTTGCGCCAAGCACCTAAAAGTTGAAAACTGTTTACAAGTAGTGGCAGATACAAAGTTGAAATCTGTTTTTCAGATAAGACAAATAGTACAAGTAGGGTCAGATACAATCAGTGTGATTAGGTGATCGATTGAGGGAAAAGAAAATAAGGATAGAAGAAGGACGCGCACTTGTTGAAACCGCCTCAAATCCTCCATAACCTCTTTTAACACGCTGACTCCCACAACAAACACAAGGGGTAAAATGAGACTGATTGCATTGAAGGGGGCAATCGGTGTCAACGAGAACACAGCAGCAAAGAGGAAGTACATATTAGCAACCCTCCGAAACTGCTCAAATAATGCCTTTGGGAAGAAAGTCAGTGGGCTGTATTTGGTGGTTGAGACGTAATTCGATGTGTGCTGGGCCGAAAGCTCAGGATGGTTGCAGTACACAACCCTGGAGAAGCCCTGACATCCATCCTCGAGTGTGGCGGGATGCGAGCTGCCACACGCAAACGAGTACAATCTGCTCAAACGGAAGCCTTTCTTCTTCCTTGGAGCCATGTGAGCACCAAGGGTCCGATCACTGCCGGAGACCTGGTCAGGAAGTGTGACATGATCCAGCCACACAAACGCCTCTTTCCATGGGGGTTTTATTATTGCTGCATTGCGCTGTGCTTCCATGGAGCAGCTCCCCTTTTGCTGCTGCGAGAGGCTTTCCACAAGGCTACTTGCAGGCCCCATAGGCACAGTACAGCTTTCTGGATTGAGGCCACGCAACCATTTGTGCTCCTTGGCATGGACTGTGCGCTCACTGCGGGTAACATCGCTTCTAATGTGACAGCAAGATTTCTTCTTCTCCGTCGTCGTCGTCGTCGTCTTCTTCTTCTTCTGATTATTATATCACACCTAGGCCATGAAATTAACTAAATTATTGCACGCCGCGAAAATGCACTGTGTCATCGCAGATGATGCTGATGAGACACGGTCGAGGGGTAAGATTACATACTCCCGCGAGCGAGCTCCATCGTCGCGTTCACATGAAGTTGACGTGAGGGTAATTTAAACAACGGCCGGGGGCCTCCGTGGCATCCTGAAACAAAGGATGGCCATGAGGAGCCGTGTTACTTACCTACAAATATTTCTGGTAGCGGATACTAAAACCTCTAACTAACCTCACACTTTGGAAGGGTTTTGTTAATGGGGTCCTAGCTAGTTGGTTTGAGTGTGGGCGGGAGCGAACTTGTACACTTCTAAAAATTTGGAGGGATTTTTTTATCAAGTTCCATGTATTTGCCATTTTTTAAAGTGAAATGTTTGTAAAGTTCAAAGTTTAACTTTATATTTCAAGGGGCTATAGCTCAAGTGGTTTGAGTGTGTGGGTGTGTACGTGGGTCTTGGGTACACCTCCAAGACAACTTCCAAATTTCAAGCCTTTATCCCAACCAAAAAAAAAACTTTATATTTTAATTTTAAAGGTGTTTTTGAAATTTTTGTGATTTAATTTACATTAAACCTTGGTTTTTCTATCAGCATTGCCCATCAATTATCCACCAACAATGACCCCTTTTGGGTGAGCCACCAAATTAAGACTTTGTTATGCAAGTCTATAAGCCTATTAGTTTTATTGTGAGACCCATTCCAACTTGAATGATTGTCATCATTGCAAGAGTATAAGAGGGAAAGGATCGGCTATATCTTAATTTGTAATTGCAAAATTAGGTAGTCTCTAAATAAGGGAGAGCAATCATTGAGGAAATCGCGTAAACACAAATACCACAATGAATCTACCTAGTTGCATGTGCTTTACTTATGGTATGAGATGTAACTAAATACATGGTTAGGATTTGGTTTTTTTATGCATAATTTACTATGTGTCTTTAGGCACACTCAAAATATGATGTATTGGCAAATTTTGATGTGCTATCTTCTTGTCTCATACATCATTGAGGTCTAAGAGGACATGGAAATCACATTCTTTCTTTCTCTTTCATACTTGCAAATATCATTAGCCTTCATCATGCAACAAGCACACCAATTCCAATTGCAATTATCATTGTATGAGAGAGGAAAAGGATGAGGTAAAAAACTACTTCTGACTACCATTGGTCCCTAACATCTCCTCAATACCCTTTTTGACAACAAATCTTCTCTAACAATTGAATCCTCATGGACATATAAAAGTCAAATTCTCATGATAACAATAAAAGGGTAGGTTCACTAGACATCATTGTTTAGTATCACTATAGGCACACCATCTGTGTATGTACAAATCCCTTCTACTAACATGATTCATTTATTAGGCCCCTCTAAATGTGGATTGAGGAGGGTTTTAGAAATGTAGTGGCCTCAACAGAACTTGTGTGTTTACAACATCATAGATCATGCACTTAGTAATAAGATAATGTAATGCATAAACAACAATAAGGACAATAAAAAAGCAAGCTAATATAATGAAGATGTTGGGGGTAAAGGTGCTTGTGTTTGTGATGCCTTGTATTTACTTCACACACCATGACCGCACACCTATACACTACATGTAGTGAGCGCCCATCACTATTACTTTATTCTTTATTCTTTAAGTGACTATTGAATAAGGAAATACTAGTCACACATTGTGGTTGTTGGAGTTTCCACATAGGGTGTCCCTCTCTCTTGCTCTCCTACTCCATCTACCATAGCTCTTGCTTTTCTCTTATTTTCACTTATGTGCTTCCACTTAGGCTCTATCTTTCAACTGGTATCAAAGTTAACCATTCAAGAAGCTTCTTCATCCTTTGCTTTAGTCAGGATTCAAAGCTTTAACTCAAAGTTTCATGGCAGCCATTGTTTCTTTCTCTGAGGTATACATTGAGTCTTCCCTTCTTTGGGCTTATTCCAACTTACTCTCGCCTTGTTGAGGAGCTTGCCAAGGCTTAACAAAGCCTTGTTGAGTGCTTATTGACTGAGGAGTAACCATTCTATCCATTTTGACTAGACAACTATGATAGCTCGATAGCACTGTCAAATTTTGGCCATAAGTTTTGCATACGATATCGAATTCACTCATTCTATAGCTAAAAACAAAGAGTGCAATGAGAGCTATAGATCTAGGTATACTCATAAAGTTGATTTTGTGCTATTTTTTATTCTCTATTTTAAAATAGAACCATTCTAGTTTGAGCAACAAACAATAAATTCCATAATGCATATTTGATTCTTCGCAAATGCTATTTTGGTGCCTAGATGGCATGGTTATGCTTTTGGGATGCTACTTGGATTGTTTAAAGCCCTATTAGCTCAAATTTGTAGAGGTTTATTGATGCTATAATAGTTTGGATAGCAAGCATATAACAACGAGCTTCATGTTTTGAATGTCTACTGTACTTACATGGTATTTTGGGTTTGCTAGATGTCTATGATGATGTCTAGCATTGATGTATGAGCCCGGATATGGTTAAGACATACTTTGGCACTTGGATTTTAGCTATATTTGATATACTTGGGCTTTGGCCAGTTGCTTTGAGCTTTTATGCTTATTCACTTATGGATATTGAAGCTTCATCTAACACTTATGCTCATGGATGTATTTGTGATGTAGTTAGGCTTCCTGGATGCTTTAATGTATATGTCTTGAGCTTTGCTTGCTCATTGTGCATTTCAGATTTGCTTCCAATGAGAGATACTTGTACTTACTTGGTAGAGCTTGGTTCTTTGAGATAGTGGAACTCTTGGTTCATATGTATGCTCTCTTATATGCCATTAGACGCAATTACCTTTGCTTGTGGGCTAATTTGATTTTGTATGCTTTGGACACTGACACTTATCTCTGTCAACAACTATTTGTCAATGATGTATATGCTTATGGGGTGTATGGTTTATTGACACTTTGAGTTCATGAAAATCTTTAGTATTAGTGATCTATTCTTAGTCACTACTAATCGCATACTTTGTATATCGATTGCTACTCGAATATCATTGGCAAATGGGAGCTTGCTTTCTGGTCATTTGCCCACGACTAGATTGCTATATATTGCTATTTCAACATTGTTGTAATTATAAATTTTAGCGTTGTTTTGGAGAGTAGACATTGTACTTTGGAAGTTTATGGATTATGGTTGGTGGATATCTCGATACTTTGGTATTCCCTTCTGTTTTGCCTTTGTTTTGGTTGAGTTTTGGGGTTTGATTTGCAATCATTTATAGCAGTCCATTCTCTTAGATTTTACATTGTTATATTGTCATTATGGTCGATTATTCGAATGATAATGCTATTTTAAATATTAAAAAGCTTGATGGCACAAACTTCACCTATTGAAAGTGAAGTGGGAGCTCACGCTCGACTACAAAGACCCATGGACTGTTTATTGTTTCAAGCATTTCAAGTGAGCTCTAATGGCTATCTCTCACCTAGCCGACATGCCTCCGATCCCACGAGTGTAGTGAGCTTACCTTGATGCCCGAATGAGTAGCCTCCTCTCTCAAGCACTCCGGTAGCTCCACGATTCGTGATGTGAGCTCAACCCTCTACCATCAAGCTCCATCCACCATAGCTGAGTACGTTAGACAATAGAAGAGAAGAGAAGAAGAAGAAGAGAGGAGATGATGGAGAGCTTCTCCACCCTAGTCCCTCACTCCCACACACTCACTCCCTCACACACACTTGCTTTCTCAAGCACAAGCACAAGCACAAGCAAGAGGAAAAGAAGAGAAGAAGCCCATCACACCAAGAATGAGCTTCTCATTCACTTTTTGAGTTTATATACAAGCCCATCCTTTTTTTTACATGATCGGGTGTCTTGCCAAGGTCCTCTTTTCCTATTCCCTTGCATTTACCTATGCCTGTCTAGATTTTACGATTTGCACAAG
Organism: Lygodium microphyllum; assembly: GCF_053477565.2. Taxonomy (NCBI): domain Eukaryota; kingdom Viridiplantae; phylum Streptophyta; class Polypodiopsida; order Schizaeales; family Lygodiaceae; genus Lygodium; species Lygodium microphyllum. The sequence continues at coordinate 153,722,366 of NC_141141.1, read as the reverse complement.
ACCGCCTTGCACTCTTTTACAAAATTTTAGAGGCATCTTTCATTTAAACTTGTGCCTTTCGTCTTTTGCATTTTTCTAAGATTGCTTTTGCGCCTCACTCAATTTCCCTTGGCAAGGGCCATGCGGCTCGTCGGGTCTTTCACTCTTCTCTCACTCTTTGTCACCCATTCGTCGGCTTCCTATTTCATCTCCTCTAGGCTTTTATTTTGTCTTTATGCTAGGGCCACTACGGTCGATTCTTGCTCTTTCCACTTTTTTGTTATTGTCTCCTTCTCCTTCTTCGAATATTTGATGTCTCTCTCTAATCTCCCTTGCTTTTCCATTTCCATCATCAACCTACCTGTCATTTCATCCTTTTTTTTTTAAATGCTCCTCTCCTTTTAGAGCTTTCGTTGCTTCTTCTGCTACGAGCGGATCCATGGCTTCTTGGATTTTGTCCATTTTCCCTATTAGTTCTTCATTCTACACTATGAGGAGTTTGTATTGCCTTTACAGGCTGATCAGCACCTGATGCTCTTCCTCAAGCCCTTTCCACCACTTATCTTCTTCTCCTTAGTTAGCCTTGAGCTCCATTTTTTGCTCACTTATTTCTTTCTGATAGCTCGCCACTTAGCGTATTTTCTCAAGTTAGTACGTTGCTAGTGTCTCCTTCTCAGCCTCCAACTTGGCTACTGCTATCTTCTTATCCTCCTTTGCTTTTTCTAGTTGTGAGAGAAGCTCTTTCATGTATTCATTGTAGCCTATAGAAGGCGGCATGGCAATGGGGATGAAAGTGATGGAGGCCTTTATCTTTTGTCTCTTGGGATCTTGTCTCGACTCAATATCTGTAGCCACCGATCTCTTAGTTCAAGTCATTGGGGTTCCTATGCTTACATCTGGGCGCGATGTCTCCTATGCCCTATCCACCAGGAACTGCACCTAGGCCATGAGGTTGCTGGCATCTACCTTGGGCGTAGTGCTTTGGATGGTTGTGGTAGCTAGCATGAACACAGGGGAGATTGGGTGAAGCAAGCCCTTGCCCTTGCCTTCTACCATCGAGGGTAGTATGATGTCTGGCACTTGAGCACTGGTTCCTGGGCCTTCTTCTCTGAAAGGGCTCATGGTAGCCAACTCCTCCTCCTCCTTGGAGCATTGCTCTACTGACATGCAGATGGCCCTAGCCATGTCCTCATCTTCTCTCCTTCTAAGCTCCTTAGCCTCTTCACATGCTTTTCTCTCCTCTTCAACCTTCTTGGATCCTTTTGTGCCTTGAGGAAGTCGGCTTTTTCTTTCTTCCTTCTCTCTTCTTCCATCTTCTTCCGGGGAGTCTTCTCCTTCTTCTTCTTAGCCCCTCCTTGGCTAGATTGTGCCTCATGCTCTCCTTCTTCACTCACCATCCTCTCACTAGATTGTTCTTGCTCACAGAAAGGCAACCTGTCAGGTGTATCCCCAACTTGTTCTTCACTTCACACCTCTCCTATTGCCTCTTGGATTATGGCCATCAATATCCCACCAAATCCTATGGTTGAGGCCTTGGAGGATGACTTCTTCCTTGCCTTAGAGGCTGAGAACTCTCCACCTACTGGTCTTCCACCTTGTGGTTAGTGCTTTTTGCTGAGGTTTTGATAATTTTTCACACGAAGCCATTTAGGTTTACTTTGTCCATGGATTTGGTTGCAATGCTTTCCAGTATAGGTACGTTGATCTGGCTCATTAGTGCATTGTACCTATGACTGGAGAACAAGGCATGCACCATCTTCGCTTGCAGTTGGACTTTTGAATCTAGGATGTCAGCGAGGCTAATGTCATCATTGGTGCGGACTAGAATTTTATCCATTCCTAGCATATTATATGCATCCCTTTTGGGCCATCTCTCGACCTTGTTGGCCAGGCCCAATGCTCTCTCCACCAACTCAACACTTAGCTCGACCTCCACCTAGCAATTTTCCTCTTCTTGCCACACAGTTACAGTGTTGCGATTCTTGTTGAAGGTTCAAAAGAATTTCCACACTTTTCGTAGTCCACAACTTGCTTGCCTTTCCCCAGATACTTCTCCAGATTGCATTGTTTCACATCTGCTTCCTGACTTGTTCTTCCATGGCTACCTCCTCCAAGTTCAGGACATGCCAAAACTTGAACTGGTTGAAGGTCCATGTCTCTAGCGATGGACCGTACTTTGCTTGTTCCGCTTATGAGAACAAAAGTTTCTTGCTTTTCTCTTCACTTGCCATTGTGGGTCCCTGTCATAACACCACAGCTCACCATTAGTTTTCTTAAGATAATTCCTTGTTGCAAGAAGATGAGTAGAGAATGATTGTGCGCTTATAGAAACATGAAATGCTTAACTACAGAGAGAGATTTTTTTCTTCAAGTAATCCGCACTATCCAATAAAAATCCATGAAAATTTTCTTAAAGTATGTTTTTCCACCTTACCCCCTCACCCCTTGGAAATGAGAAGAATCCTTCCAAGGATTAGAGGGTGAAGGGTTAAGGGCAATTTGTGTGCATTCACAATGAGTTACTCCAGCATAAGCCAAGTATAGAATTCTAGGTTGTATTCCAAGTAGGCGTGGCAATCCATGTTAAAAGGTTGAATGCCAACACGTGTTATGTATGACATGACATCCGTTAGAAAGTCACCCGAGGCGATTCGGCTAGCAAAATGTAATTCCTCCTCAGTCATTAGGATGCAATCTAGGTAGGGATGGGCGAGTTCATGGTCATCTAATCTAAAGTCAGATGGCGAGTGATGGCTAAGACTCTGAATGAGGTAGGGGCCGCCTAAGTGGAATCATACTCTAATATTTTAATTGCACATCTTTGTTCTGCATTGGTCATGATGCAGAAGCCTTGCTATTCCTATTGGAGTCAAAGAGCATACCATTTATGCAAGAATTTAGACTCAGTGTTGGTTAGGGCTTTTAACGCTTCAATTTTCTAGGTCATGGCAAAGATCATGCACATGTCATAAGAGTTGTTTGAGCATTTGCTCGCGAGAGATCTCATTGTCAATTAATTCTTCACCTCCTACGGAAGCCTTAATGAATACGAATTCAGATTCCTCCCAGGAGCAAGGTAGTGTATGCACTTCAATTGCTAAAGGCTCATCTAAAATACCCAAGTCTAATCGGTCATAACTTTTAGCAAGCATGGTGAACATAGCATCTAAGCGTTGAATGCAAGTGACCAAGTCATGTTAGCTAAGTCTAAACCAAGATAAGGATAGATCATTGCTCATAAGAAGGTTTAAGGCTGGCAAGAGGTTGGGGTTTGACTAGGCTGGAGAGTTCAGCAAATGGTTACGACTTCTGTGGAAATCGTAGGGTTAGGTCTAATTCTTGGGCAATGGGCATGGTTTACAATTTTGTCATTGTGTTGCTAGATGCTTGTGAGACTCTTGAAACACTAGCAGTGCTTGGTTGAGGTGGTTTGGAGTTAGCAAGTTGTGTGGTCAGCTGATAGACTTGTTGTGGCTTTGTAGGCATAGTGGGTTTGGGCTCTATGGGCTTTGCAACTTGAGTCTTTTGTGGCTTTAGCTCCTTAACTATTGTGCTGGCCTGTTTAGATAAGTTTGAGGGTTGCGCATGAGTAGTGCACTTGGAAGTCTTGGCTTTAGGCACCCACATCACCTGCATCTCCATAGCCAAGAAAAATGCATTTCACACTTTTAGGATCTAGCTTATTGCGTTTGTCCTTGGGCACATGGTAGAAGGCCTCACATCCAAAGACACACAAATGAGCATATAAGGGAGGCTTTCCTGTCCATAGAGCTTTCTAGTGTGAGCACACCGGTCTCGCCAACTTGACTAAAGTCAAGAGACACATCTGCACCATGAGCAGCACCGCATAGGCAAAGCCTAGGTGCCGTGGGCCAGCAAACTAGCCAAGACCATTGGCCAAGAAGCATGGAATTAGGAGGGAAGCAGGCAACTGACAATCTTCTTATGACGCTAATGTCAACCCCTACAACTTTGCACCTAGGAGACTTTCTTAGGCAATACCCAATGCTGTAACGAGAGTTGAAGCAGTGGGGTACAAGGCCCAATCGAGTAGGGGGGCAACTAACTTGCATGACCTCGATGCAGTGACTCCGATACCGAGCTTGACGCTGCACTCAGTACCCAAGTCCTTACATGTTAATGCCTTTTGGGAAGGCATTGAGATGCATGGGATCTTGCCCGTCCTAGGGCTAGGAGACGTTATGAGGAAAGGAATCGTAGACATTGGGGCAAGAGTCAGTGTGCTTAGCCACACAATGCTCTCCAAGCTTGGGGTAACCCACCTGTCGTCGACACTGGCCGTGTTGCTAGCCACAATCGATCTGCCATTCTCAAACAACAAGGAGGAATACGAGCACTCCACTAAGGTAGCCAATAAGCCCACGAATGAGCCCTCAGTACCTTTATCCATGATGGCTAGAAGATTTTGTAGCCAACCTAAGCCTGTCACATTCCATGTCTTGAACGGCAAGCAAGAGCTCCACGAGATCTTAGAGTACTTGACGGACAAGCTAGGTGGCAACCCAACTTCTAATCTGAAACCCCTCAAGGATCTCATGGACGAACCCAAATAGAAATGGACCAAGGTACATGATCTAAATCTAATGTACAATTGGGCCTTGGTCATGGATGAGAAGAAAGAGGAGTGTAGAAACCTAGGAGATGATGAGCAGTCGGACGAGGATAGTTCGGATGACAAGTACGAGGATTGTTCAGTGAAGAGAGTGAGGAACAGATTGATACCATAGAGTACGACACTGATGGACATGAGATTGAGCAAATACAAGTAGATTTCAAGTGCGGAAAGAGAGCACCTTTAGAATCGAGAGAGGAATCATGCAAACGGAGTGCGATTGCACGTGGTTGGTGCACATAGGAGCGATTGACTACGAATGAGCAGGGCTCACCCAACCAAGTGCTGCACTGCTACTTAGGACGAAATCACCTTCGGAGCTACAACCACCAAGAGACACTCCCTCTTCCAACGAAGATGGAGAGTTTGACTTTGAGTGGGAAGTAAGCTCAAATAGTGACTCTAAGACACCCCGACCGCCTAAGACCAAACGCACCAAGGGGGACCTGCCAATCCACCTAAGGCGCAGAAGGTTGAAGGAGGAAAGAAGGAGGCAATCTCAAGATTCTAACACTGAGGAGTAGAAAAAACTTCAAGATCTACCACTGTGATTCACGAAATTTAAGAAAGGTGATAGAGTAGTGATCTTGTTGGGTGCCAAGAGGCAAGGACAAGCGAATGAACCTGTAGAAGGGCTTGCCAAGGTCATGGATATCAACCTAGCTGAAGAAGGGGAGAATCCCTAACCCTGTCTTCATAACAGATGACTTGACCAAGTAGGAAGAATTAGATATCATTACGCTACTACGAGAGTACATAGACATATTCACTTGGTCCCTCAATGAGCTGAAAGGAATAGATCCAATTGCAGTGACTCATAACATCCCCATGACACCAGATGCAACACCGGTCAAGTAGCGACCATAATCCATGATTCCCAAGCATGCTCATGCAATCAAAGAGGAGATAGAAAAACTATTAAGAGCATAATTCATCTATGAAAGGAGCACACAAACTCGGTTTCACCCATTGTAATCGTCCTAAAGAAGAACAAAAAAATCAGAGTGTGCGTTAGTTATAAGAAAGTCAACACTGCTACGAAGAGAGACAACTACCCACTACCATACACTGAATATATGCTCGAGAGAGTGGCCGGAAAAGAAGCTTACAATTTCCTGGACGACTTTTGGGGTTACAATCAGGTGCACGTCCATCCCATTGATATGCATAAGACTGCATTCACTACCAAATGGAGTGTCTTTACCTACATAGTCATGTCTTTTGGGCTAACAAACGCACTAGCCACATTCCAATGGCTCATGTGTGCCATCTTCAAGGACATGCTTAGGCGAGAGTTGGAAGTGTTTGTTGACGATCTATGTGTTCACTTGAGTTGGTGGAAACACCTAGACAAACTTTGTGTAGTCTTTGAAGGATGTGGATTGTATTGTCTCTCGTTGAACCCCCTTAAGTGCCAATTCTGGGTGAAACATGGATGCATCCTAGGGCACGTGGTGTCCAAGAATGGCATTGCCACTAACTTCTTGAAAGTTAAGGTTATTGTCGATCTTCGACCACCAACCAACTATAAGGGAGTTCAGTACTTCCTAGGATATATAGAATACTATCAACAATTCGTGTTAAACTATGCATTAATCATTAGACCACTTTACAAACTACTAATAATATTTGAATGGACCAAGGAATGGCAATGTGCATACGAAGAGTTGAAAAAGGCTATGACAACTGCACCCATTCTACGAGCCCCAAACTGGACCATCACCTTCCACATGCATATTGATGCCTGGAAGTTTGTCGTGAGAGCTATTTTGTGTCAGCTTGGAGAACACAACTTAGACTATCTTGTGAGTTTTGCTAGTAGACAACTCACAGATATCGAGATGAACTACTCCACGACTAAGAGAGAGGGCCATGGTCTTTGCCGTAAAGAAATTTCGACATTATCTTCTAGCAATGCCTTTCACCTTCTTTGTTGATCATCAAGCCTTGCGTTATCTTGTAAATAAACCTTGCGTTGCGGGACACATTGCTCAATGGTTACTTCTGCTTTTGGAATTCAACTTCTCCATGGTGGTATGCAAAGGAAGGCATCACTACATGGCTGATCATATGTCCTGCATACCCACGGGGGAAGCCATTGGACAGGGTACATTAGACAACTTACCAAATGCACATCTTTCCAACTTGTCTAGCGAAAACAACTTATTTAGAGCTAACTTGATGCCATACTGGGCGGATGACATAGTCCAAGTACTAGAGCATGGAATACCCAAAAGACCTATCAAGAAGGCCCCGACTTAGGCGACTTATCCTCAAGATACAACCCTATCAATTTAGTTGGTCAACTCTATAGGTTAGGACAAAATGGCTTATTATGACAATGTGTGTGAACATAAGATGCATGATGTACTTGCGGAGGCACACAATGGAATCGCAAGAGGACACGTCAACAAAGATACGACATCATGCAAGGTGCTGCAATCCCAACTGTGGTGGCCCACACTTTTTTTGATGTAACACGATTCGTGATACACTATGATGAGTGCCAATGGACCAAAGTCCCAGTTTGCAAGGACAAGATGGAGCTCACCCCAATCATTGCAAGACAACCATTTGAAAAATGGGAGATTTCCTTCATTGGGCCGATTAGTCCTACAACACAATACTCATAGACAAAGTACATCATAATCGCCATAGATTACCTCACAAAGTGGGCAAAAGCACAAGCCACTAGGAAAAACGATGCTCGACGAGTTCCTTTGGAAGAAAGTAATCTCACGATTTGGCTGCCCCATTGAACTAGTCAGTGATGATCAAGGCACACATTTTGTCAACAAAGTGAGTGCCCACCTCCTGTCTACCTTCCTAATCATCCATAGGAAATCTTCACCCTACTACCCTTAAGCTAATAGCCAGCAGGCTGAATTCACAAATAAGATCTTAGTGAATGTCGTGACCAAGGTAGTCTCTACTTCTCGTAGTGATTGGGACAACAAGCTGATGGCAACTTTATGGACCTATTGAATAGCCTATAAAACAATTGTGGGACAAACTCCCTTTAAGCTAACCTATGGAACTGAAGCCATTCGACTAGTAAAATTCCTTATCCCTAGCCTGAGAGTAGCCATCGAGAGATGGGATGGAAAGGAGGCATGGATGAAATCCCTAGTTGAGCTAGAATGCTTGACTTTTGGTCATGTATGCGCTGATTTGTGAGAAGGCACGACATAAGAACTGGTTTGACAAGCATGTCAAGTAGAGAAACTTCGATCAGGGAGACTTAGTGTTGTTATACTCAATGAAGGGTCATAAGCAAAAGATGAAGTTTAGGGAATTAGGCACCATTAGTCGAACCGGCAATGTTGAGCTTGAAACCTTAGATGGTGAGGGCATATGCTTCTTCAATGGTAGCCACATAAAGAAATATTACCCTCCCACACATCCATCACACGAGCCTCCAATGCTAGAGTCCCCTATCAACGTATGAGTTGCCACGATCACATAGATTAAGGACAAATATGAGGAAGTAGTAGCACCTACTTACCTAAGCATAACAGACACTGCCCACAAACGCATACTTTTAATGCCTTGATCGATGAAGGAGTTGATTTTAATATCCTAACTCATTATCATTAGACTCAAATTGGTCAACCACAACTACAACCCACGAACACTAAACTCAACCCATTTGGGGGTCAATTGTATGTGCTTTTGGGAAAGTGCAAGGTCGTAGTCTCTATCAAGTCTGAGAGAGTACCCGTGGTCTTTTATGTATTGCCAAACACAAAGGATACCAACAGGAAAATGTTGTTGGGACATGCATTTAAGAAGCAAAACACATTGCAATGTCGATTACAAATCACAACGCATTCACCTCACCATCGACAATGTATGCATAATGACAGCTTTCAACAAGGGCAGTGCAACCACACCAAAGCCCACAAAGCCACCGATAGAGAAGCCTACAACCAAATCTAAGGAGGAGGATCGTAACTTGTCACAACCCACCAAGTCTCAACATTAGCGCATGATTGAGAGTGCAATCAAAGCCAATGAGCCCAAATTCAAATGGGTACCTAAACACCTAGGACCACCACCTAGAAATTTTATAAGCACGATCCCACAATGCTAGAAACTCATACTCAAAACCTAGGAGGCTAAAAAAGCACTAGAGGCATCGACGCACGGTCATAAGGTATGATGGGTTTCCAAAACCCTATTAATATGGGCTCTGTGTCCTTTAAGTGATCTTGGGATTCTCTCACCCACTCCTTGACCTTATCTATGGCTTTAAGCTAGCGCTTCAGGTTAGGGTATCCCCCAACCTTAGCACTTCCTTTTTCTGCAGTCCTTAGAGCGGATGTTTCTGCCTCTGCATCTGCGACTCTTTTTCCTATGGGTAGTGTCAAGGCACTCCTTGTCTTAAGCATGACCTTTGCCTTAGTTCTTCTCTTCTTCGCCTAAGACTCTTTTTTCCTATTGAGGCTATGTCTAGGTTACTAGGCCCTGGTAGTGATATACTGGCTTGCTTTGTCTGTGCTCATGTCATAACATGCAATGAGATGGGCATAGCCTCTCCATCGTGTGTTTCAATCCCGAACAGTCCCAATGGCACCAATGGCACGATTGCCAAACTAGAGGATGGTTTCCTTTTAGGGCAATCAATGAATAGATGGGTGATTCTGCACTCTAGGCATCTGAGGTGAGCCTTCTCTCTATTGGCTTGCTCCCTCTCGGGGCAGTGCGAAGAAATGTGTCTTGGGAGACCACAAGTCCTGGATTGGCTCTTGGTTCTACCCTCCTAGGCCTCTACCCCTACCTCTGCCTAATGCCATCACTGGCACACACTAGCTGATAGTCCATGAGGATGGGCTTGCTCTCTTCATCATACAAAATCTAAGGGCTCACGTATGCCTCCTCATTATTTTGTTCCTTCATGTAATGGACTAGAGCATCGTTCGGTGGGTGGATTACAAAAGGTCTAGGTGGCCTAGGGATGCATGTGGGATTAATCTCCATTCTAGTAATGGCTGGTTTCATGTCATTAGGTGCTAGGAGAGCCAATGGGGATCCCCTTTTTGCCTTGTTTTGGGCATGTTTATAGTAGCAATCCTAAAGCAATGCGCTTCAATTTCTTGGTTTTATCCTACTCTAAATGCAACAAAAATCAAAGCTAAAGTACTGAAATGATTTATCCTACTTGTCTAATAATTAAAACTCAAAATACTTACTTGCTTTGAAAATTAAACTCCCAAATCTCCTACCTACATCAAGCACCGGTTCGGGGATGAACCCTACTTTGATTCTCA